>NC_042292.1:13353792-13626292 GCF_901000725.2 Takifugu rubripes | reverse complement strand
TTAGTGTGTGTGTGTGTGTGTGTGTGTGTGTGTTAGAGAGAGAGAGAGGGGCAGGACAATTGGGAGAATTAAAGTAAACACAAGGCCAATAATTGAAAGCTGTATTAATCCCTTCTTATCTTCCAACCAGTAAATTAGCGTGCGCGCACGCACACACGCGCTAATTTACCTCCATCATCCTCATCTTCATCGTCACGTAAGCCCTGCCTGTCGTACGAGGTCGTCGTTACTGTGGCGACTCATTAGTCGCCGTGGTAACCGCGCACGGGCCAGGCATCCTGGGGAGGATCTGTTTCCAACCTCGTCGTCTTTGAACAGAATCGGATCAAAGAGGCAGGAAACGTGCGACACAAAGTGCACGTGACAAGTCGATCGTCGCCCTGACCTGTGCTCCGAACCGCCACATCCCAGAATTGGCGCCGTGGTGCCCAAACGCGGTCACTAACAGTACGGAACCACAAAGAGAAAGAAAGCCAAAGCTAACGGGCTGTTAGCGGTTAGCGTGAGATTAATGAGATCGGAAACGTATCATGATGAAAACGAGCACTCCCCTCGGGGACGGAAATAAAGCCCGCGCGGCGGTGCCGAGCCTTCGCGAGTTGATTCAATTAGTGGCTTTTCCTCATAAATTTCGCCGCTGAGTGGAGATTATGATAGCGGGCCGGATCTATCCCGCCACACCGCGGCGTTATCTCAGCAGCAGACGGTCGGCTTTGGCGCGGAACTGGGGCGTTTGGGTCGCTGGCAGAGCGCACGGTTTCCACCTCCCATCGATGCTAACAGCATTCTGTCGCCATGGCGACGAGAGCCACGCTCGGAGGTTCAGCGTCGATGGTAACAGAAGCCGTATAAATAAAGTTGAATTGAATAAAGCGGAATTAAAGAATCGGCACTTCCTGATCCGGTGTGGGGGAGGGGCACGGAAACAGGCCCTGGATAGGGTGCACACACACACACACACACACACATACACTGAAAGTGAGTATTAATAAAGCTTTCCTGTCAGCGGCGTGACGAGTGGCGATGACGCCGCACGGGACCGCTGCCACGAGCACAGTCACGGGCTCACGCACGCCGTGGCAGCGGCTCAGATGCCAGATGTGCCAGGTCAGCGGTGGATCCAGCTGGAAAACAGTCAGCCCGGCTGACGAGGAAAGAGTGACAGCGAGAGGGATTTGGGGGGGGGCGGAGACTCAACTCAAGGCGCCAGCAGCAGCGGCGTCAGAGTTTGGAGCCTCTCGCTGATACAGATCGTTCGGGGATTCGCGCTCCCTCGAGGAGAGGACGCATCACTTCCTGTTGAAGGATCCGTTGGCCAATTCGCACGTTTCAAACCTCTCCGGCTTTTCTTTCTTCGCCACTTTATTTGAGGGGAAAGTCATCGGAAGGGGAAACTCGGAAACCCGGGCGAGATCCGTGATTGGGGCGCGGCAACGAGCCAAAGTTTGGGAGCCAACGTCCGTCGGCACAGGAACGGATGAAAGGAGGGAAAAAGAGAGGCAGCAGATTTTAAACCCTCTCCAGTGTCCCAGGAGGGAACAAACCTGGATGATATCTGAGGTCAAATCAAGGTCAAACGCACCCGTTTGTCCATGCTAAGTGGGCAGAAGTTGATGGACAGTCAAGCGTCAGCCGGGTTGCCGTGGAAACGTCTCGCAAAGCCGTTCCTGAAACACAAACCCAACATGCTCTCGTGTCGAAGCAGATCTGGACGTTTTCCAGCCGTTTGGTGCAGAGCCCCTTCGGGGCTGCGGCTAAAGCTACGGCCGCTGGGCCGCTGCGACCCGAGTCGGCCCGACCTCATGTCTGAGGCGCCGTCTGAAACAGGACGAGAAATTAATTACCTACGGCCGCTAGAGGCTGAGCTCAGGAATCGTGCAGCCGCACATATAGAGGCGCGATTGGGCTCAGACGTGTCGCCGAGCTGGAGAAAAGGCTCCAGACAATCACGGCAGCGGCCCCCGTGGGCAGAAAGGCCGCCTTCGCCGCCGCCACTGCGGCGGCTCCATTAGCACTGGAGGGACGTTCGGAGAGAGGGGAGGCCGTGCTGTGTCGCCCAATTTGTCTGCCAGCTAATGCATTCACAGCAGGCTAACGAGCTAGCATGGAGCCGCTTAAGAAAACGAGTAAAATGGCCTCAATATTGTGGTTCCACCAACCAAAGCGACGATACAAAGGTTAATACGTCGCATGACGATTGCATTTTAATCCCTCAATACACACTTGGCAAGATGATAATTTCACTGCGCTGCTAGCAAAGCAGCCAATTTAATGCGCCTTGCTTCTGTTAGCAGCTAGAGGGGAAGGAACCAGGGAAAAGATGGCATCCAGAAGGGACCACAGGCGCTAACGGCTGCCTGCATTGCAGGAAGAGTTCTAACGACCGGAGAGAAATAATCAGCACCGCGTTCCCGAGACAAGCCAGGAATTTTTCCGATGGACACGTAACAATGAGGAGAATAACTGTCCATTATGTAGGTGGGAACTTCGAATCCCACCTCGTCCCTGTAATGATAATGGCCTCTCAGAGTTAGCCGTTAATTACTTGCCTGCCTGCCCAAGCCTGAGTATGTATATGTCAGTGTGTGTGTGTGTGTGTGTGCTGCAGATTCATTATGTTGAGCACGCTCGGCGAGGGTGTGCAGCCATGGGTGAAAGTACCTCTCTGCCGCTGAGAGAGACAAAAGAGAGATGAAGGAGACAAATTTAGAGTCCGGCAAACAGGTGCAGTTAGTCCCCGACTCACCTCGACCTCACAGCGGCTCAACGGACGCGCACGTCACACGCGCGCACGACCGCAATTGACGCCACCGTCTGCTGTAACTAGCTAAGACCATGCGCACTTTTAATTTTAAATACTGTTTTCACTACAGGAAAAGGCTAGCTTAACCACGCTTAAACAGCGTTAAAATGCTCCAGGTGTTGCTATAGAAACGGGAGACCGCCCCGCACAGCAATGCGTAACGAAAATGTCTTTGGATCGATTCGAAAAATATGCTAGCTTAAATCAACCAAGATGCAAATGTCTGTCCCCCTCTCTCTCTCCCCCTCACACACACACACACTCACACACACACACACACTAGCAGTTTCATACGAGTCCCCTGAGATCTTGAATTAAATTAGCAATGAAATATGAAATGCAGTTATGCTAGGAGGTCGACATAAACTTCCGGGAGTGCACTCAAAAAAATAAACAAGTCGATAAAATGAAAATCTCTCGTCAATATTTAAGCCGCTCGGACGTGGCCGAGACGACCTTTTTCCTCGACTAATAACTTTGTTTTCGTATTTATTCAGCGTGAAAAATGGCTACCCTGACTCCGCCACTCACCGGTGGTGACGGATGGATTCAGGAGAAATGAAAGCTAACCTGGGAAAGGCTGAAGGGAAAAGTGCCGTTAATCTTTGAGGAGACCGCTCTGTTAGCTTTCTTCCGGCGAGGATTACGCTGCCTGATCCAACTGCTGCGTGTCAATAAAAACCGTGTTTGTGCTGGTATTTTTGTGTTTTTGCTGGAGTTTGCCGTCACCAGTGTGCTAACTTTGAAATCCCGCAGGTTAGCATGTTTTAGTTCGGTCAGTTGAATAAAGTTTCTTCTTAAAGTTGCTGCTTCATGAGAACATTGCGAGTTAGAACTTAGAAAAGCAAAAATATTCCTATTTTACACGAGATAGAGTGATATAAAATCGTGATAATAACCTAGTATCTCAGAGCACAGTGGCCAAACGGCTGCGCTCAACATGCTCAGCTAATATGCTAGCAGCATACTGGATCCGCTGGATCCTGGTCGTGAGCTTCAAACTGCAGCATTTAAACTAAGAATCCATCGTAACTTAAAAAAGTTACGATAAAAACAGAGATTTAGCGCTTCGCACGCCGCTAGATTATCGGCTCCAAACCAGAAAACGACTTCGACTTGACATGTGTTGGGGGGGGGGGGGTTAGGCCTCGCTTGATCCACCTGATCCCGACACAAAGATCCACCTGATCCCGACACAAAGATGGAGGCTGAAAAACTGGGATCAGATCAAAGCGCCTTCGTGTTTTAGCGCCGGTCTAACGGCCGCCATGTTTGCGGCGCTCCATTTCCCCACCGTCATCCGTCTCTTCTCCCTTTGGTTCGCACTTTTCCTGCTCTGCTTTCATTCAATATTTGAATTTGTCATCCGGCTCTCCTGCCCCCCCCCCATCTCTATCGATCTTTAGCACGCCGAAGCAATAAAGCAGGCGCGTGTGCACGCGTCAGCATCTTCGGAGCGCACGGCAACAAATCAGATGTCGAGATCTGGAAAACTAATTATGTGGACTGTGGAAACAGCCACACGTGACCTGAGACGGACGTTTCTAATTAAATATACGATGTTCTGTGTGCACATCTAAGGGGAAACACAATCAAAGCATCAAAGACTTTGAGAACGGCGAAGAACGATCATTTTAATTATTGCGCCCCCCGTTAATCGGACTTCACTTGAGTCGGACTCACCTCTCACACTTGTTGTGGACGTGTTTCAACTCTCGCCAGATGTTCATTATTGATTAGCCTGATGCTAATAATCAATCAATAATCACGTCGGTTTTAGTAAAACCGCTTATGACAAAATAAACATATCGATCAGGTGCCTCCCTTTCCTAACAGCCTCGTTATAACATTTCCCTTAAGCCCACAACAGCATGTGTGTATACTTTAGTGACAAAATGGTCTCGCAAGTATAGGAAGATCCCCACAAAGCCAGCCCAAGTGGTGTGTGTGACTTGTGAAGCAACAATGCATGATGGGAGGGGGAATTACTAAAGGTCAAAGTGGGAAACAATCGGTTCGCAAACACAAATATTAACAGAGAAGCATACACTGCGCACAGCACATACGTTTGTTTGAGACCACCCCCCCCTCCCCCCAACAAACACATACACACACACACACACACACACACCACTCTGTCAAAATAGCACCATATTGAGTTGAGGGTGACTGATCTGTTCCAGGAGACTGCCTATTTGGCCCTTTGCTTTGCCAACACACACACACACACACATACACACACACACACACACACACACTCAGTCAATAATCTATCTGCGCTTGCTAACAGACACACACACACTCTCAGAATGACTCACGCCGGCCTCTCCAGGCATTGAGCACTTTGGCAGCCTGATCTTGAGGTGCATCTTCAATTGTGGCATGAAAGTCTCACCGATTTCCCAATTGGGTCCGGCTGCAGCGGTATTCCGGCTCTTCGCTATTCCGGCTCCATCACTAACAACAAGAACAGTCCCGGACTCTTATCTGACGCTGTTGCTCGGCGACGTCGTGCCCATGTCTGAGACACGCTCAGCCTTCTGGAAGTGACTCCTGCCGCCACTTTGTGTCTTTTTTCCAGCCTTTTCCGGGTTGGAGCTCATTTCCCTTCCCGACTGGACTGAAGCTGTTGAGGCAGCGAGATGACGGACCTGCTCTTCACTTTCAACTTTCCCCAGCTTGTGTTTAATGTGGTTAAACTTCTAAAACCAAACGTCTCACCTTTGTGCTAACTCTTTAGCGAATTAATCTGTGTCTCTTTTTTTTTAAATAGAAAATTCCTGAGAAAATTGTCCCAATGTTTGAAACGTGCTGCAGGAACAATGGTCCAACAACGGCTCCGGTGCTGCTGGACCTGTGTTCTGCCTTTGTTCTGGATAAGGCCCACTTGGAATCCCACAGGGTTGCGTCCTTGGCCCACTGTTATTCTCATTGTATCTGACGCCATTTGGTCGGATTTTCTTTGTTCTTCCGGATTATTGTTTCATTTCTATGCTGATGATCTCCTGGTTTCTCTGGAGCCGAGTTAACCGGGCCGAGCACCTGTTGAGCTGCTGTCAGGAACTGGTTTTCAGCTAATTTCCTATTATTAAATGAAGCAAAATCTGAAATGATTTTCATTAGAACGGCTAAATCTAGCCAACAGCGTCATCGTCTTAACCCCGATAACATGCACCTGCGGCGCGCTGACGTCCGCCAAAATACACCGGCTGCGTCATCAGGTGAAACCCCGCAGGCGGGAGGGAAAGAATTCCGGTTGGAGTGCGTAAAACGAGCCACAGAAGAAGACATTTAAAATGATTCCTCAGGGGTGGAAGCTACACGTTTGTTTTTGCCTTCACATCCGTAATTAATCCGTCATTTCCAGCCAAATCTCGACGGTTGTTTATTGCGTATCGGATTCTTTTATTTCATACGAGAATATTTTGAAAGCGTGGGACCCGTTTGGCACCGTTGAAAACAGGGAATTTCTTCTTAATCTTCCGGATGTTTTCGCACCCGACTTCCTGCCCAGCTCGCGACGTGCCCGGCCAACCGGCAAAAATAAAAGTCGTGCGGATTTCCTCCGAGGGCTCCGGAACAGTGGAGCGGTGTCGGAATCGGATGGGAACAGACGGCGTGTACAGGTGCACTGATTCGAAGCAGATCAGGTCCGCCGTCGCGTCGGAGCGGCGATCTTCGGGCTAACTCCGTCTCTCGATGACGGTATTATTATTATTGCAGGGACAGAGTCAAAAATCTGGGTGTCCTCTTTGGTCCGGTCCCATCGAGCCTTTGGAACACCCAAGATGGATTATTACAACGTCCTCTAATCGGGGTTGCCAACGAAAACTGGTGGAAGCCTTCAGAGGGGCACGGCTAAATTTGCTCGTATCGTTCCTGTGCTGGCGTCTCTTCACTGCAGGTCAGAGCTGATTTCTTACCGATAAACCAGCCGATTGGGCCGAACTTGCAAGTTTCTACGAGCCACCTTCCGCTCTCTGGGTCTGGATTTGAGTGTCCAGAAGGTACAGAAGAAGTCTTCTGGTGGGTGGGCTGAGCGCTTGAAATTGGGAGGATCTGTGTTTTTAATAGCTGAAGACCCAACTGTGATGGGTATTATTATGGTATTGGTATTATTATCTCCAAGGCCGACATGAGGATTGTTGCAACTCGCCTCATTTGAGTAATAAGCCAAAGCCTGAAAGCTGTTAGCTTAGCCTTTGCAATTAAGGAAATGGCTAACTGGAGGCTTATGGAAGAATTAAACAGTTCATGCTTTATATTAAACAAGCTAATTACCATGCAAGGATATATTAACCTTTTCGCTATAAAGCTAGTTACATAGTGCTTAGATCCGAGCTAGCTCCTTTAACGTTCAACAAAAATAGCACCTGCTCTCCTCTGACGCGGCTGCTCGTGCCTGCAGGAGCGCTCCACATTAGCAGCTAGTTGGCAGCAGACAGGTCCATTGTGGACGCATTTACAAGATGACCGGGAGGTTTAGCCCGCTAACACCAGTCTGCAGCCTTGCACATTCGTGCTGGCAGATTTCTGCCAAAAGCAGCGGCGCTGTTCTGTTAGCTTTCTTCCGTAGAACCGAACCGCACACTCTGCCTTCTGCCCCAGATTATTTTACCTGGGAGGTCAGACAGGTCAGCTCTGGCGCAGCTGCTAACGTGAAAATAAAATGCAACAACAGTTGGGTGTTTAATCATAAATAGCTCTTGGAACACCCAGTTCCTTCAACAGTCCTTCACACTTGGCGCACCAGTTTCCCACCAGCACTGGTGATCTCAGGTTCCGCCTCAAACAAATCTTCCCTGGATCAGCTGCTAACTGCTGAACTGCGAACGCGCACAATAAAAGGGAAATCCGCGGAGATATTGGCAATTCATCAACCACTAACTCGAACCGAGCTCCTAAAATGCAGCCAGAAGCAGAACAGGAGGCTAATGAGAGAAAAAAGGCTTAGCTTGCTTGGTCAGGTAGCTTCGATGGACCGACACATACACATTAGCATCAGAGTCAGCTAGCATGAATGAAAGCACTAACTCGCTATTGTTGGAAGTCAAATTTGATATTTAAAGGCTTGCGGAAGCCGCCTGAAAAGGCATTTTTCATTTCTCTTGGGTTGTTTTGTCAGTCAGGCGTTATTTTCTTAACTTTTATTGAACACGACTCCAATTCATGACTGACGATTAGCAGCTAAACCTCATTCCCCCCCAATCGCCATAAAATAATAGCCAACTGCCGGCAGGAAGTCGCCGCTGAAATGGCTCATTTTATTCCCCGTTCTTTAGAATTCTTAGCACGATAAATGGGCAATTCTAACGCAGATTCCAGGTGTATTTACATAATAAAAACGCCTCAACCTGACGGGCGGGCGCCTTAAATGACAAACGAAACCGCTTTAAATGGAGATTAACGGTTCGGTGGACCCGGCGCGGCGCTCTGCCGGCGCCAGAAGGTAATTCTTCCCTTATGATGAATGTGCGCCTGTTTGTGTCGCCATCTGCGCTCGCATGAAAAGAAACATCTTGAAATGTCCTCACCTGCTTTATCGCTGGCACACAGACCGGAGGTGTGAACACGCCTGACCTACATTAGCGCAGCACGCCACATCTCCGGGCGGCGTCCGCCTGCCCTCAGGTGGGTTAGATACCCGCCAGTGGACCTTTTATGCCCCTGACTTTGACCCCTGTGCTCGTGAGTCACGTGATCAAGACGCCGAGTATTGATGAAAAGCACCAGAAAGGCGTGGAAATGTCATCTTGTAGGAGAAATACTGTTGCCATGGTGATTAATGGGCTAGCACAGGACTTTAGAGATGAGAGAGAGGTGGGTGATTATCGGATTACCAAGTTTGGAGGAGCCCCTGCACCCCCACCTCCTTCCTGACGGCTCTTTTGTTTTTATCTTCGGATCAATGGCGCGTTCGTGCGTCTAATTGGGACATCATGTGACCGGAGGGAGACGCTGAAGGAGGTCAATAACGACGCGTGCGATGCGGCGCCGCGAAGATTCTCCCGGAGAAATCAGCTTCCAGTCCGCTGGTCGCGGCGTCTTTTAAATAATGAATGGAGCAGCGGGAGTTTTACCGGGGTGACGACACATTTGGACGAGCGCGTTCACTGGCATCTGGGAAAGATGCCATTTTGGAGGCGATTGCTTGGCAAAAGATGACAAGAGGAAATGAATAAGTGATGTTCTCGCCACCTGAAGCTGTGGCGCCGCCGCTCACTTAGGCTGCAGCTCAAGCTTATGGGCTGAAATCGTTAGCGTTAGCATTTCAGGCGCAGAGATATTAGAGAACAGGGCGATAGAACGGTAGCTAAGAAACGGGAGGAAGTATTTTGATACACAAAGGAACAAACCAGCTCTTTGAAGTGTCTCTTTATGACGATGACACCTTACTTAGCAAGAGCGAGCGAGATCCGAAAATTGCCTCCCGCTAATTAGCTTAGCTCAAATGCAAGTATTTGATACCACGAGGGTAGAGGGTAGGGGGGTAAATTATTGATGGATTCTTTCTGGGACGTGTTAAAAAGGGGCAAATTAGGCTAACATCGGAAACACAGCAGTCAGGTGCTGAAACGCAGGCTAGTGTTTGAGCGAAACTAATTAGCAGCACAAAGTCTTTGCACCCTGGAACAAAAATGTTATATATTTTCACCACATTGAAAGTTGACAAATTAATTAGCGATTAATTAAATGAATTCAGTCCGGATAGTGGATCTGCTGATCCCGAGGTTAACACCATGACCGAAGCGATGCATCCTGGTACCAAAACCTGCGGGTGAGATCTGAGAATAACACGTGCTCACCACATGCACATGCGTGTGCGCACGTGCACTCAGACTTATCGTTCCCTCTCCGGGCAAACACACAAAGAATATTTCATCTTTCGTAAAAGCAGCATGCTTATACAGATTTAAACAGATTTTCGCGTTAACTGCGCGCGCTTGCACGTGAGCCGGCGCAACATGGGAGTGGGGGTACGTGCACGTATGAGTATTCCACAACATGCAGCGCTTACCGGAAGCTTTGACGTCAGCAATATGATTATGATGATTAACGGGTGGGAGAGGCGCGCACCTGTGAGCGCACCCACGCATGGCCACAGCTACGGTGCCACCGAATGCGTGTCTGGAGCTGCAAACGCGGGCTGAACGAGCAACAGATTGTCGGGCGGGAGGTGGGGGGGGGGGGGGGGGGGGGGGGGTGAAACGGAGGAAATGAGGAGAGCGTGAAGACAAATGGAGGCAGAGACGTGCATGAATGATTCAGTCTGAGGCCCTTTTACAACAGGAACTTGATGATGGGGGCCTTCAGGCCGGGGGGGTCGGGTTAATAACTACACCTGTTTTATGGGGACACGGTCCAGAATCAGAGAGCTGGATCCTGGATGTGTTCTGTAGACGTGAGAATCCGACGATAAGTAGCCGCGAACGCGTAAGGCCGCTCTAACTGGCCCCGGCACTTTGACAAGACCCCGACTGTGGCTTTGGATAATCCCCATAATGCAATGTATGCCATCCCATAATGCATATTACTCCTGCGCCGTTACGCAACGCGCAATTGGAGTAATCTCTCCGCGGCTTTCGATGGATGCGGACGCACGAGAGCAGGTCGGGCTGCAGATGTTCCGATCTGGCATCGGCCCACCTCGGCTAGTTTGCGTGCGTGCGTGCGTGTGTGTGTGTGCGTGTGTGTGTGTGAGAGAGAGAGAGAGAGACACTGAGTAGCAGTGGCAGTGCGGTGCTCAGACTTCCCTTCCTTGGTAATGTCACACGCAGAACGGATAAAAGGGAGCCGGGGGGAACGAGCGAGCTGACGCACACGTGCGCGCGCGAAAACACACGCGCACGCTTCTGTATAAATAAGACTGAACATTTGAACGTGGTGTACTCGCAACAAAGCGCAATGCTTCAGTGCAGTCTGTTCTATAGTGTTCCTTCACTCATGACTCGCTTGCTCGCTCTCTGTCCTTCTCTAACTCACTCACACACACGCACGCACACGCACACACACCTGTCACTCACCATCCCAGAGAAACGAGCATTCGAGAGCGTTCAGTCGTGTTCACAAACGCACTCTCTCCTCCGTTTATTTCATCTCTGAAGTAAATCCCCCCGTGGTGGCAAGATAAGCTGCCAATGATGGCGTGTGTGTGTGCGTGTGTGTGCGTGCGTGTGTGTGTGCGTGTGCGTGTGTTTGCCAAGTAGCGGTAGAGTTTGATAACAGCAGAGTGGCAACACATGTGCCTTTGATTCTTTTTTGTAGAGGAAGTGGAAGTCACCCCCCCCCCCCCAACCACACGTCCCCTGTACACACACATGCACGGGCACATGCACACGCACGCACACGCTGCATGTGTCACAGGGAAATGCTTAATGTCCAAAGAGGCCATGATACCGATGGCCGATTGTTGGAATGTGGAGTGCGTTTGTGTGTTAAACAACCTCGTCAATATTTCAACACAATCCCTTAAAAATGTCCCACAAACACAGTTTGTAAAGGATAGAAAAGCTGAAAATGTGTTTCCGTTGATGCTGCGAGGTCCTAATACAACGCGCAACTCAGCTGTCAATCAGATTTACACCAGTTTACCTCCGATTGTGTGTGAGGTGGATCAGAAAATGTCATTTAATTGCAATGAGGTGCGATGAAGAGTGAGAGAACGGATCCAGCGGAGGTGAAACTCACGTGTTTCATTTGAATCTTTAGCAGTGTTCAAATTTCCTGATTTTGCTATTTTTAACACTGCAGCGCGGCGACGCCTAAAAATATATTAAAGTGATGTTTGAGCAAAGGAGGAGGCCCGGAGGGAGGCGGAGAGCCTGCGGTGGCACGGCAACAGAGTGGATTATGGGTATTTAGGGGCCCCGTGTCATCCATTCCCAGTTCCTTTCATTTTTATTGCACTCCCATCTATCACTTTAGCACTTATCATCCTTGTCCTTCCTCTAATCCAATCAGAAAATCACCGGCACGCTCCAGCCGGCCGGCGCTCGCAGGGATGGGACGCATGTTTGCATGGTTGCATGGTTGCATGTTAAAACAACCTGCAGCCATGCATGCGACGCGGCCGGGAGGCCGGCGTATCTGTGGGGACGCTGATCAGATTATGTAAGCGAGGTTCCAGCTCTCCGCTGCGACAGATTACGCACAAACGAACGGGAGAGGAGATTGAGAGAGGATGGAAGGGGACAGGGAAGCAAATTGGTTTTCATAAATGTCGCGGGGAAAACGGCAAAGCAGCTGGGCAGGAGGAAACGGGAATGATAGCAGCACGCGAGCGGGATGGCGGGGAGCAGGCGGAGAGAGGACGGAGGAGAGGGGGAGGAGGGGAGAGGGGGAGGAGAGGAGAGGGGGAGGAGGTAAACAAGCGAGGAGTGAAGGATGAGGGAGAGAAGTAGGATGCGAGGTGAGGAGGCTGAAGGAGACCAGCGGAGCGAAGCGGCAGGTGAATAACAGGAGGAGCAGCGAGATGGAGAGAGAGGGGGAAGGAGAAAGGGAGAGGAGAGGAGGGGATGAGAGGAGAGGAGAGGAGAGGAGAGGAGAGGAGAGGAGAGGAGAGGAGAGGAGAGGAGAGGAGAGGAGAGGAGAGGAGAGGAGGGGACAGGAGAGAGGAAAGGAGAGGAGAGAGGGAGAGGAGAGAGGGAGAGGAGAGGAGGGGAGGGGAGAGGAGGGGGAGGGAAGGAGGAGAGGAGAGGGGAGAGGAGGAGAGAGGAGATGAGGGGATGAGAGGAGAGGAGAGGAGGGGAGAGGAGAGGAGGAGAGAGGAGGGGAGGAGAGGAGGGGAGGAGAGAGAAGGAGAGGAGGAGAGGAGGAGAGAGAAGGAGAGAGGAGAGGAGAGGAGGAGGGGAGAGGAGGAGAGAGAAGGAGAGAAGAGAGGAGGAGGGGAGGAGAGAGAAGGAGAGGAGGAGAGAGAAGGAGAGGGGGAGAAGAGAGGAGAGGAGGGGAGGGGAGGGGAGAGAAGAGGAGGAGAGAGAAGGAGAGGAGGAGGAGAGGAGGGGAGGAGAGGAGAGGAGGGGAGAGGAGAGGAGAGGAGGGGATGAGAGGAGGGGAGAGGAGGGGATGAGAGGAGGAGAGGAGAGGAGAGGAGAGGAGAGGAGAGGAGAGGAGAGGAGAGGAGAGGAGAGGAGAGGAGGAGAGAGGAGGTTAATAATAAATATTACCACCATGTCAGGCTGCCAGAATAAGGTGTCTTTGACCTAAATGTCACTGAAGACTGCCACCTGGTGGCCAATTTTAATGTTTAAAAACACTGAAAAAGTGGCTCAAAACATGAAAAAAACAGGATGTAAACATGCTTCTCACACATAAAATTACTGCAACGTGGCTGAAATTTTGTCCCTAATTATCCGACCTAGACGTGAAAAACACGGTCGCCCAAAGTGGCAGAAAAACATGGAAATACCCATTATTCATCCTTAAAGTATTATATAAAACTTAAAAAACACCCTGTTTGTCGTTAACAGCGAGTCGTCGTCATGATTAGCGCCGTGGAGCGGAGCATGTCGGCCGACCCCCCCGTCCCCCCCAGGAGTGCAACAGTCCCAAGACGTGCGAGTCGGGTTAATTAATGACTCCAAACGGCCCAGAGGTGGGAAAGTCACTGCCGCTGCGAGCGCGTCTTAATGTGCCTCGCCGTGGTCTTCCGGGATGATTCCAGAGGGAGGAGGAGAGTCACAGATGGGGGGGGGGGGCTGATCGTGTGCAGCCCTCTGCAGGAAAGTGTGGAAAACTTTACTCCCTTGTTTATTTATTAGCATTAATATCGGAAAAAATCAAGAAGATTCATTAAAGCCTCACTTGTGCTCTTGAACAAGGTGAAATTTCAGCCAACATAAAGTCCGGGGGGGGGTGACGCCGCCGAAAGGGGGTCAAATTCTGCATAAAAGAGGGCGATCGGGTGGGAAGCTGTCCTCCCGACCACCTGCCGCGCCGCAGGTCGATAACCCGGACGCGTCTGCAGCTTCCAACAAGGTTGCCGAGTCTTTTATTGTCGGCCGAGTACGGATTTCCGTAAGAAGCAATAATGCGGAACAGGAGATTCAATAAATCCGACTGTAACAGAGGGTCACCCGCCGAGCTCGGAGGAGTATTGGCTTATTGAAAATGAGCTTTTTTTCCTGGACGCCACGGAGAGGAGCGCCAAAGCGGTGGGAGGAGAGCGAGGACGGAGAAAATTAGAGAGTGGAAGCTGCACGCAGAGGGTGGAGAAGGTAGGAATTAACAGGGCCGAGCAGAGTCAACAGGATTCAACCAGTTCCTCCAAACACTCTCACTCCCCGCTGCTCCGCTCCACGTCAGCGCCTCCGCCGCCGCTTACCTCGCCGCTCCTATCGAAAGCCCGTCCACGAGAGCCTCTCCTTCAGCCCTTTCCACAGCTGATTGGACGCCTCGCGCATCCCATTCGCAGCTTCAAGCGCTCCGCCCCTTCTGAACGGTCGACAACAGCAGCAAGGTGTCGGGGACGGCCTGCGCTAACGCTAGCAACAGAAGCTACGACAGACTAGCATGGGTTCAATTCCTGGCTGGAGACCCCTTGTTTCCCCTTTGCTAGGTTGGCTATTTTGCTCCTCTCCTCCTCTCCTGCCCCCCCCCCCGCCTCCTGCCCCCCCCAGTGATGGATGCCTCCGTACCTGATGGATGAGCATCGCCTGTAATGGACCCATCTGCAGAAATCTCCACTGTCACTCTATAGACCAGAGTTAAGCGAAAGGCTTCCCTCTGCCAGGGGCTCGCTCTCAAGTTTCTCTCTATAAATAATAAGTATATGGACTGAATATCATTATGGGATGCGTCTAAGCGAAGCTGTTACGCAACCTGTTAAATTCTGAAAGACACGTAACGTTAGCGAGGACGTCCAGCCGTCCCCTCCAATAGGGCTAATAGGTTAAACGGCGTTGCAGGATGACAACGCCTCCGTTTGTCATACGTCACCTTGGAGAAGCGAGTAACACACCGGTGCCAAATCAGTTGGGCGAGCGGGGGGGGTGGCGGCGGCGCGACAGGGGCTGTTGCCTGGCTGGGGAAACCGTCTGGCAGTAAAGGTGTCACATGAATCTCCCCGGGAGCGATCGGTGATCGAGCGAAATGAGCGATATTATGGGCCTCTGTGGCCCCCAGGAGAGAGATGAGGGAGGGATTAGGTCAGCGTTAGCCTTTACTGGGTCGACGGAGCAGGGGGCCCTCCTTTAGAGCCAAAGCCAATAGCCAACGCATGCCGGCTCCTGGTGACCCCTAGCGAGAAGCTGACTGATAAAGTTCTGGTCACATCATTGGATGGAGGTTCAAAAAAATGTGGTCATGTGACCTGAGGACGTGCCGAGTAAGTGTGAAACGTCCTCCAACAAGAGTCCTGTTCCAGTATGTGAGTACTGCCAAGTACGCGGACGTGGACTTGCTCGGTCCAGCATCAGCCTTGACTTGAGTGGGGGAAGTGCGTGCTTCAAAGTATGGACTTCCAATTATGCACAACAGTGGCGAAGACATTAAAACCTGCAAATATCAGAGATATGAGCCACCAAATGTTGAATTATGTATTTCTACAACAGGCCAGATCCAGATTTGCTGTTCTACCACTAAAACCCGATGACAGCTGGACCAACCAAGGAGCAGTTTGGACGGTTACTGGAAGGAAAGTGTAACCATGATCACCCCCCCCCCCCCCCCTCCCAAAAAAAGGTGGGCTCAGATCAACAGTCAGCACCGGAGAAGCTCCAGAATGGGCTCCCAAACACCAGAACTCTAACCCAGGCCCGGCTGCTGCATTACATAACATCAATTCCCCCAGCAGGCCATTGTTACCCAATAACAGGGGCTAATATCTGCCACTGTAAACTGGGGCCTTTGGGATTCAGTCAGGGCATATAAGCAGTTCCGGTCCTGGCAGGAGGCCTGGACGTGGGCCATAAAGAACCAAGTCTGACCTCCACGACGGCACCAACAGGACTGTTTAAATGCGACAATGTTTACATTCACAGCGCTGCTATGATGACACACACACACACACACACACTAGCAGCTTATGACCAAGGGGACTTTCCTGCCCCTGTAGGCACGCTACAACCGACAGCACCGGGACCGGGGGGGGGCAGCGATAAGTCGGGGCCGCATGAAAAACCCGACGTGCAGCGCCAACAACAAACATAACCAGATTACAGCAGACAGGAATAGAGGCCAAGATGTAGGTTACCACCTTTCATGGCAGGGAAGAGTTTGATTAAGTCATTAATGGATTAGAGGGAGAGTAAGTCTGGGTATTTTAGGCTCCAAACGCGCAGACGCGTTTCGGAATCACAGCCGAACGTCGGCAATAAAGTAACAGTAATAAAGAAAAGACAGAAGTCTACGACATCAGCGATGCAGCGGGGTTTTCCCCCAATATGTATTCAAATTAATGAGCCTCCGACATTCTTCCATCCCTTAATAATTCAAACATCCAAGCTGTTGGAACATGTTCCCCGATGAATTATGGATCGTTTTAAATAAACGCGCGTGGCTTCATCGCGCATCAACTCAATTTAAAAAGATTGGACAAATGCGTCGTCATTTTCTTTCACACCCCCCCCCCCCGATTCCGTCCAGCCCCCTGACCGGGGCACGCTCCAGACCCGCGTCTCTGCCTGCGCTACGTCGCCGCCTCGTCGAAGGCATCTCCTGGCCACTACGCGCCAGGTGGACCCGGCCTGTCCGGGCAGATTCCACCGCCGTCTCTCCCAGATCTGCAGCCTGATCTGCCTCCTGCCACCAGCTGCCCACTCTCTCCCCCACTGCCGCCTCATCCGGAGGATTTACGCACGCAAGCGCCGAATTGCGAGACCCGCACGGTGCCGGTGACTGCGCCGCCGCCAGCCTGGCACATTCCCTCCCCAAACCCCACGTCTGCCTTTCCAAATATCCAACGCATATAACACGGCATTAGGACGCGACCAAACTGTTTAAATGGACGCACGCGCGGAGGGGGGGAAATAAGCGGAACATTCAGATGCGCACGCCGTCTGAGCCAGCTCACCGGTTCGGTTCCCAGGTCAGGATCCGCTCATTCACTCATCCTTTTCTGCCTGTCTGCTCATCCTCCTCCTCCGGTCGGTCGCTCATTCAGCAGCGAAATAAAGGGATCTTCTCCTCTGACGCGCGGAGAGAGAGACACGGGGGGGGGGGGGGGGGTGACGAGTGTGTGCGCTCTCTGTGCGTGTGTGTGTTTCTTGTACTCGTTACATATTGAGGACCAAAATACGCGTTATGCTGGCAAATTGAGGACAGGTTTGGGAAGTGGGGGAATTCTTATGGGTCCTCATCACTTCAAAGGATTGTTTGAGGTTCGGACTGGGTTTGAATGTTTAGGTTCAGGTTTTAGGGTTTGGATGGGAGGGTTAGGGGACCAGAATGCTTCATGTCCGAGAAAGTCCTCATAAATGCATAATTACAAGTGTGTGTGTGTGTGTGTGTGTGCGTGTGTGTGTGTGTGTAAAGAAAGTGACCTGGAGGGGAGGGGTGGAGTTAACCCTAAACCCAATCACATCACTGAAGACACGAAGCTAAACTAGCAACTTCTCAGTAATCTATTACACTGGTAATTTATTACTGTCACTGAGAGAAAGGGACTTTATCTTAACACCATTGCTGTTAACATTTGACTAACAAAGTTGGGGGAAAGTAACCGTCGTGGTGAAACTCGGGGCTCGCGGCCCACATGTGGCTCGGCGCGGACCAAACTGGGGACGCTGCGAGTTTCACCAACGATATGTCACCATTTAACAACGGGGTGCTCCAGAACCCAACAATAATAGCATCGCTACATGGAAACAATTGATGCGTTATACAATTGCACTGAAATTGTGAAGTATTTCAGAACTTTAGAGGAATAACCAAGGTAAGGTATTCGTTAAGCTGTGAGTGGTTGTAATAAAGTAGTTTAAAATGGAGTAGGACAGAATTGAAGTCTTCTCCAATAAAGACCGACAAAGGTTTTAGACTTTTTTGGGTTTAGTTTTATTCATATACTCTATTTTTTTTAGCAAGCAGCTGCAAAAATCTGCTCTCCACTTTTAAAATGATCATTTTGAGTTAAAAACAAACAATCCCGCTGAGACAAGACACAATTAAATTTACATTTTTCTGTTTTCATATTCAAACCAGCACCACTCACACAACAATCCCGCTAAAGACGAGCACAGATGCAGCTATGAAGGCGATTTTCCGATTAGCTAAGCGGTCGCCCCTTCCCCCTCGATTTTTTGCGGGTAGAAGACGGAGGAGGACGTTATCAAGCGAGACAGGAGATGTATGAGGGTGAGCGAGCCACTGGGGATGGAGGCTAACAGTGCAGGAGGAGGAGAAGCGGCAGAGTCGGTGTAAATAATGAGCGGAAGGGGGTGCTTTTACCCCATCGGTCTTTTGGACACAGTTGATCAGAGTTCTGTCTCATGGTGAAGCATGAGACAGAACCGCGACCGCGAGCTAATTCACCCTCCCCGCGGGGACGCCATCACCAGGCGAGCCCAACGCTTAGGTTTGCAGAACACACATCCAACCGTGCCCGAATCGCACTCGGGGAGGCCTAACGCGAGATGATTCATCGTTGCACACACGCTAACGACGGTGCAAATCGGCCTGACAGGCCAGCACGAGCGAGCACTTGTGCAGATGCTAATGTGGGATCCCATCAGATGCTGCACGGGGAGGAAAAGGCCAAGGACACGGACAGATATCGGGGGACCTAGCGTGGAGGTTGTGATTGTTCGGAATATTTCCCAGGCATAACGGTCGAGATCCACTTTCAGCCTCGCGTTTTTTTGAGGGGTTTTTAAAACGAATTCTCTAACAAAGAAGCAACACAGTCACGGAGCAGACCGGACCAACCGGACCAGAAGCAACTGTTCTGGTATTAGCGGCCCCTACTGACACACAAAGGCCTCGAAATGAGATTAACGCATACCAAATGACGCAAAGGGTCGACTAACAATCACAGTCAGATGCTAATCTACTTAGCTTAGCAGAGAGACCGGACCATGAGAGAACAACAAGCAAAAAAACATCAAAAACAAGAAAAAAAATTGTTCCGCTGGTTGTGAAAGCTGCTAAACGATCTGTTTATTTCCTGAGTTTCGACTCACAGCGTAACAGGCTTCATATTCTTTTTATCATTATTTCTGATGTATTTAATTTTCAGCGAACAAGTGAAACATCTGTTTGGAGGAGCAGAACACAACCATCGTCACGCTAACCCTCCCCCATAGCCGCATCCTGCCCGCCTCACCGCTGCATTGCCAAACAAACCAGAATGAAATCTTCAGGAAGGGGAAAAGAAACTACGTTAATGCCTGGTTTCTATGGCGATGACACAGAGCGCACTTTCTCACTACTGTAATTTAGTTCGATACAACGACGAGCTTAAAGGCGCCTTTGAACGTAGCATGTGCAAGCTGTTGCCGCCTGGAGGGTAATTGCTGATCCCCATGAAATATTAATTTCTTTAGCTAGGGACTTGGGTTGCGACTCGCTTCAGCCTCTCATGTTAAAGCTTAAGGAAAAACATAGTTTAACTCACTTTAACGCACTTATTCATGACATCAAAAGCGTGTTTTGTTGTTCAGAGTTGTGTCCGATGTAAACAATTGCTAATGCTAACAATTATTTATGTTATTTCTGTAAACTATGACATTGGGCGCCCCTTTTTTAATCTGATCCATTCTCCAGGATAAAAGGGAGCTAGGACGCGTTTACCGTGGATATTACTTCAGACATGCCGGCTAGCTTAAGCTAATTGGCTGCCTAGAAGCTAGTGCCAAGCCGAGAGCTTCCAAGCAGCTAAAGCACCTGTTTTCCATCTTTCTTCAGGGACTTGAACAAAGTGCTTTCAAACCAATTTCTAGGATGAAACGCGCGCCCTCCTGTTCCTCGTGCGTTCCGCCGTGTTTGCACACAAAGAGTTGGCACCGATCAAAAGCAGTTTTAGCTCTTCTCCACACTAATTTGTCTCCTTGTAGCTGCAGCCTGAGTAATCGCCCATGCAGCATGCTCGCCCTTGTGTTGTGCTGAATCACGCGGCCTGTGCGCGCTTTCCATTGTGCAATTGGTTGTGCGGATTTGATTGGTCATCTGTGGCTTCACCACACAGCTGCCCCGAGAGACCTTGCACAAACACGTAAATTACTTTTGCGCAAGTAATTTAGTGATGCAATCGCAGACAGTGGCTAATGGCATCTGCTAACGAGGCCATGAGGCACGCTAGGTATCGTCTGGGGCGAGTGTCGGGTGATGTCTAAGGTAACAGGAAGTCAGCGATGATTCCAAATTCCCAACATTTGGCTCCCGTTACTAAGCAGAAGCACCAATAAAGAAACCTAGCCCTGCTAGTTAGAGGCTGGTAGAGGTGGCGTTGATGACGACGGGTAATCCCGCCACATCTACCGTCAAATAAGACGGCGTTGGCTGCTAATTATGCGCTGGGCCGCCACAGTCACGCTGAGAAGGGTCCATAGGGGAGCTGTGAAACCCAACTAAATGAGGAAGAAGAGGCGGAGGAGAACTGAAGTAAGGCAGGAAAATCTGAAGGTGGATGGGGGAATTACCACAGCAGACATGAAAATGCCTCCAGGGTAATAAAAGGTTCTGCTGCACCCTCGGCCCCAGCGAGGGTGGATTGAGAGAGCCGGGCGGCGGAGAGGCGCCTGCTGTCAACGTTTCTGTCTTCTTTTGGGTATTACGCCGCTAATGACCAGGATGAAGAAGCGTAATCGGCTGAAATGTGTCCCTAAACATTCGGTTTTGGAGTCGGGACAGAGGCAAAGAGGGGACGGGGGGAGCGCCAGACCGGTTTAGCTGCTGATTATTCAGGTTAAATCAGTCAGTGGATCCACGAGCACCAAAAGGCAACGGCGACACATCAGTAGAAGGAGGGATGCTAGAGAAGATGCCCACTTACTTCCACTTCAACACACATTAAAGTGGCAAAACACTCAACGGTGCACCTGTGCCGCCGCTCTAGGGGCCACGCGGCGTTCGATACGAGCGGTGGCGTCGCGGGGGAGGGGAGGAGGAAAAGGCCCTGAAAGTGAAATTCATCACTTCTGTCTCGGGTGTTTCTTCTTCCCTTAAGCGCTCCTGACCGTTCGCTCTGAGTCACAGTGAAAGCACAACAGTACGCAACCAGCGTCTGTTTGTTTGAAGTCTCTGAAAACCGCGAGCTGTTCCCCGGGAATCGGAATCGATGGAGACGTCCAGAAGCCTTTGAGAAACACATTAGCTTATTGGGGAATGCGTATCTTCCCTTCCCTGGTAATGACGCCCATCTATCTCGGCCCTGTTTTATTGTTTTATGTAGATGTTTTTATTGTTATGCTAATGCTACTGTTATTTTGCCCCATTTCCGAAATGCTGACAGGGAAATCTCACAGCCGGGAATTCTTATTAGCATTCAGGAGTTTGCTAATGTTATCATTCAGCTGCTCTTCCCCCCCCAACTAAACTGTTTCAACAGCACTTTTTCATCATTTGGAGTAAAAGACCGCATTAGAAAATCAAAACCGTTCCACTGTAGTGGAAAAAGGGCTGAAATTCCAGCCTCGGGAAAGAGCCGACTTTGCATGTTTTCTTGCTGCGGCGTGCTCGAGCTTTGGCGCTAACTGTCCTGCGGAGTCCAAAAAGGCAGCTTGTTCCTGTCAAACGGCATCAATTAAACAGGAGAAGTAACGACATCCGCCAGCAAGCGCCGCGTGAACTAGTTCAGTTGTCAACCCAGATAGACGGGGGGACTGAATACGCAAAAAATATGTAACGCCATGGCGCTCGCAGCGCGGGGGGGGGGGGGGCACGGAGAAGCTGAGGACAACAAAGACAACATTTGCACTTATGTGGATGCTAAGTACCTCCACTGCGCCTCCCTCACATCGACATCTGAGCGTAGCGCTGAACCCTCTAACGAGGACGAGTGGCTCGCGGTCCACAGATGGCCCCCGTCACCTGACCTTTAGGCTAACTGCCGCGCGTGCGATGCCACATCCGGAGCCGTGAAACGGCGCAGACTTGTTGCATAGAAAGCGAGGCGGGCGTAGATACCGGCGGTTCGTTAGGCACCTCGGTTGTGAAAATTAGCTTGACGCCGTGGCGTGGGACTGATGATCCTCCGTTAGCCGATCAGAGGCGGTATAGCTAGCTCCAACACGTTGACAGTTCTATTTGGGATTAGAGGTAAAACAATCACAGCTGCAGGGTTTCCTACTGTGAATATGCGTAACCCGTGCAAACATTAGCTACAGTTGTGTTTAATTGCCTTGAGTACATTCAGCTTTTGTTGGATAATACGTTTTAGGGCTGCCAAACCCTGCCTGCAGCAAATGCAATTTAATGTCTCGCTTAGTGCAGCGGCACCGCCGTATATTAAAGTGCGGCGCGCCGAGGTCGTTTCCGAGCTTCTCGGCTAATTCATCATAATTTGGCTTAAGTGATTAGCTCAGCGGCGGGATGGAAATGTGATGGCGGCGGTGGCTAAAATAAATAAGCGGAAGGTGAGGAGTCGGAAGCCGCGCGTCACGCTCGACGGGCCGGTTTTGGTTGGGCAACGGCGAGTTTTTGTCGGGAAATTGGCTGCCACCAGGGGGCGTGTGGAGGCTTTGACCTCTGTAAAACATAAAAAGGCGCATGTAGCGACTCTCGGAGCTCCCAAAGATTCCAGCCAGCTGCACAAGGGTGGAGTGGATGGGATGAGAAAGCTGCCATATGCGCGCCCTGTGATCACCCAGGGAGCGGTCCACATAATGAGCACCTAGCGATGACCAAAGACATGTTCAGCCAGCCATCGGGGGTGTTTCCACTCTGATGTGGGTGGATTTTAATGTTCCAACCTCCCTGCTCCAGAGTTCTGTCTGCCCTCCCGTGTCCACTCACCTCCATCCCCGACCTTTCACTTGTTTTTTGCCGTCTTGTCTCGGAGGATTCAACTCCCAGCGCCTCTCTCGGCTCCCCCCCGTTCAGAGAGCGGAACGGAGAGAAATGGTGGCATCAAACTGGAAGGAATATTTGTGAGCAAGACTGGGAAAAGGCTGCTCTCGAACACACACAGACACGCACACACACACTCGTGTGGCGGCTTAGAGACTGTGTGGGAGCGCGCACGCCTCCGCTTCCCAAAATAACCTCCAGATGAGGGGCAGGGAGGCAGGGCGAGGTTTGCACAGGGAGATATAAATGGATGCTAATTGCACGGCTCCTTCAGATTACACTTAAATCCAGCAGTTCTGTGCACAAAACCTCATTTCTGCTTGCGTGCCACCGTGCGCGCGTGTTTGAAACGGATCCTGCTCTGGCTCATATGCTGCAAAGTTGACGCACGCGGGGCTTTGCTCGGGCTCACATACGGACGAATCAAGGCACACAAAAAAACAGAGAGACAACTCCCATGTATTATTTCTATAATCCCTCCCCAAAATAGAATTGAAAAGAGGCCAGTCTCTGCAGCCTTTATCTGGAGCCGCTCCATCCTCGCGCCAGCGCGCGGGTTTTTGCACGTTTGCCTGAGCCGAATCAGAAGAATCCGCGTCATATTGTCGATTGTTTTAGGGATTTTTTTTTTTTTTTAAGACGGGACAAAATGTGATTATCCGGTTCGAGTGACTCTCACCAACTTCACAGAACTGACTCGTTTTGTTCCCGATCTCACCAGCGGCTTCTTGCGCACAAGAGTTCTGAAGAGCTGAGCTCAGCTAATGCACAAAAGCACTAAATCAATTGAGGAAACAGCAGCATACTTGGATTTATGATGCCAAAATTCGGGGACAAAACCCCAAAACCACAGCATTTTTTAAAATGAATACTGAAAAATACTTTACCAATAATAATCAGGAAAACACAAACCCTTCCTGCAATGTAGTACTTAAGAAAATGTAATATTTTAGATGATATTAAAGGTAAAAACTTACGTGTTTTCACTTAGATTTGAGTCTCAGTCTTTAACAAAACGTACACACATATGTATCAGTTAAAAAACTCTGGCAATCGGTCTTTTTGCATGTAATCTGCAGCTAATTTTTCTATTTCCCTATTAAGGAAATAGGCTTCCCCGAACCGTCCACGTGCATCGTTCTACCGCCACCTACCGATGAGGGTCGGAACAACAACAAACACGTCAACATGACGATGTTAAGAAAAAGTAAATAGACGCACTCGAGCTCAAACAGGTTAGCCCGTGCGTGGTTGCGCATGCATGTAGCTCCTCAGACCAAGCATTTATGAAATATTATTACGAAGACCTTCAAAATAAAATGCAGCCATTGTCACTTGCTACATGCCAATATTAGGGTGCGCATTATTATTATTCTCGCCAAGAAGGGTGTCCGAGGTACTAGGAAGTCCCCAGCAAAAAAATAAAAATAAAGAAATAGAGAAATGTCTTACAAAAGCTCTTAAGTGCACATTTATGTTCTAAATTATTTTAAACGCCCGTTGAGGGAAAGGGGAAAAAAACTGTGCGCCTCGGTTTCCGCTGCGCCTCTGCTCGCAGCACTACGGGAGGCCGGATGAGACAAACAAAGCTCGCGCCCGGTCCTGGCCCGCAACAGTGACGTCAGCGCGCAGCGGCGGCGCGGCGATTGGGCAAACTGGGAAGCGGAGTGGACGGCGAGAAAGACAGGACACCGATTACAAAAACAACCACCGAGGCCGCATGCACCGAGCCGAACAGCCACCGGTAGTTTCCCGGCTGACGCAGTAAAGAAAACTTCGGGTAGGAAATTCCGTCAGGCGGTCCTATTTCCACCCCCCCTTTGACACAACACGGCGGTCGGTGGAGCCGCTCGGCGGCTTCCGCCCTCCGCCGAACTTTCTTTTGTCCTCCTCAATCAACAACAAAACCTCCGAGTCGCCGGGTTGACCCACGGGCGTTTGTGGACGGCAGGAATGTCCACCACGGGGGAAAGTCTTCAATTAAGCGTCGCTGGTGCGGTGGTCCGTGAACACATCGGGGTTGTTGTCCTGTAAATACCTTTGGAGGGATAGATATGGGTGTGTTTGGGGCAGCCCTGGCCGTTTTAGGGTGTGTAGAATAGGAGTCAACATGTTTGCTAGGAAAATATTGAGATTGTTGGACGCTTGTCCTCCTCATTGGACTCCTCTGCTGACATTTGTATGGCGACCCGGACTTCTGCCCCCTCCATAATAGCAGGAAGTGGCCCTATAATCATTCCTATGGGTTCTCCGTTTTCATTTTGTCCCTGAACTTTATCTCTCCAGATGTTACGATGGCGACAAGGTTCAGCATTTCCAGCGACAGCGACTCGGATCCCTCGGAGGAGGTGGACGAAGGAGAGAGGAATAGTTCTCTAAGTGAGCAGGAGAGGCAGGTTCTTCAGCGGCACACCCTGACTCTACCTGAACTCAGACTGACAGGTGGGAAACCCTTTTAAAGCCAATAACAATGAAGGAAAATGCTCGGTCGCTTTTAATTGCCACCCACTAAACTGAATGTCCAGAAGCACCAGCCTCATGTGACTCCCGAGGACATCTGTGGGGACATCTAATCGGGATAAAGACATCCACTATGCCGCTTCACGATCCGGAACAGCTGACACAGACCCCTTTCCTTTCCGTAGGTACCAGTCGGACCAGGGTCAGCTCGGAGTCCCAGGCGTCCACCTTCTCCAGAGAGGAAGAGCTTCAGGGGAACGGGGAGGATGAGGCCGGGACGCCCACGGAAGGAGCCCCGTTCAGAGGAAGGTCCAGGTCAGCGCCTCCCGCCTTGTGGGCCGCGCAGAGATACGGCCGGCAGCTCCGGAGAATGAGCGACGAGTTCGACAGCTTGCTGGATAAAGGGGTGAGCGCGGCAAAAACGGAAGCAGCGGCCCCGATTCAAGGGCGTTGCCTTTAAATGTGTTTGCTCTGCCCTGCAGGGGATGAGGAAGACCAACAGCACCGGATCGACCAAACCGATGCACCACTCCCGGAGCTGGTGGAGCTACCTGTTCAGCCACCAGGAGACGGAGGGCGAGAACGGCCACCACGACGGCCACACGCACCGCACTGAGTAGGGGGGGGGGCGCCGTGAGTTAGGGATATGAAGGTTCGCTGGGGGCAGGAAGCCATTCGGAACAACCGAACCTCTAAAAGAGGATCGATTTCCAAAAAGATCAATTTTAAACACAATTGGTTACTACTTGTAAGATTTTTTTTTTTTTTTCCGTATTTGTGTCGGTTGTGATGTGAAACGTGTGGGTGGGCAACATACTGTGAAACGATACAAGACGGGCAGGTGTGGTATCAGAAGCACAGGAAACAGGTTTAAAACTAAAAAAAAAAAGAGACAGGTTCCAGTACACAAAGTCAGACTAAGCTGTCCATCTTCCCGATTTCCCTTCCACCCTGCGTGGCTTCCTCCAGCGGCGAGTCGCCGATGTCCGCTGCAAATCGTGGCGTTCGCGACAAACAGGAGTGTTTGGAAATCTCTGTAGTTTTGTGCCAAATCAAATCAGGGCGGGCGCGTGAGAAAAAGTTGGGTTTTCCGAGTGTTCGACCCAAGCCTTCATCCAGCTTCCTGTTCTGGTGCTTTAACTGGACGATCATAAACTGCGTAAAAGAGGAACAATCTTGTACGAGGACAATCTCTCTATCTTTTGTAAAACTTCAGGGTTAGATTTTAGCCGCAGAGAGATGACATTACAAGCACAAATCGATAGCAGATCTATCTTTTTAAACAGAAAACTCGGGCGAGGAAAGAGGAAAAAGAAAACTGTGGAAATTTTAAAGTGTAAATATTTTCTGGACATTCTAGCATATGGCAGGGCGTAGAGCTAAGTGGTTTCTATTTTACCGGCGTTAGCGCCCAGGCTAACCTAGCAATAGGCAGTGTACAATCTATGGCTGTTGTGGTAAGTGATTTGTGCATATTTAAAGAGGGGGGGGTAAATTAACTGCTGTACGTGGAGCCGACACTAACATTTGGTTGTCTTTGTTTGCACCAGTGCGTCGAGGTGACGGCAATTAGCTCACCTTTATACAGAGGTTTTTATCAGAGTTTTGTCTTGTTGGCCTGGTAAATCTTTATATCTGCACTGGAATGTTAAAAATAAGGTCCTAATCTGCAAGATCTGATGTGCGGCTGCGCCGATTTGACGCTACTAGTCCGGGTTGGCGCGCCCCGCGTCGCTGGGTTAATCTGATTGGGACTCGTCTGTGAATCGTTGATTGATATGTGACTAATGGTAATGGGTTCGTGATCCTGTCTTATTCTCCGCAAGGAGCCTCGAGTGGTTAAGTGGTCTGGTGTGTCGGTTAAAGGGTTGCTTCTCCGTTATCTTTGTCTTTTCTCCAAACGTTAAGGGCATTTCGTTGAACCGGAACTCAAGACAATCGAGGGCAATGTTGTTTTGACTCATTCCCGTTGGATAAGCTGGTAATCTGAACTGACAAACATTTAGCGTCCCTTCCATGAAGCCGTGTTACAGTTAGGTTAGACGCTTCCACCTCCCGTGACCTGGCGGAAGGACGTCCACGCTGTCGTGAAGTGCCCTGAACATGCTGTCACCTGTGGGGGTGGCCATAACTCTGCCCGTTTAGCCAGATAGCGCCTTAAAACTTCACCGCTTGCTTTCACTTATTGCCGAGAACCAATGACGCTGATGGGAAACATGGTTAATGAGGTTTATTTTCAGCAAAATTGTCAGAAAAGTTCATTCTTAGCATCTTTTTTTTTTCGCTGCACATTAGCGGCAGTGTACACGCCAGAGGCCTCACCCGCCTGGGCACATTCTTGCAACCATCCTTGATATTACTTGAATCCAGAGAAGACGTGTATGGTGGAAATTTTATTCTGTTTTATTTCTTTTCCCAAATCAACTTTTGTAAATGTATTTTCTCTACAGCTGTGAAACTTCTGGTATATGCTGTCCTGAATAAAAAAGAACTTAAGAGTGGTTTTAAAGCGAGCGTTTCAATCCACGGTCGAGATGAACCTTGCAAATTAAGGTCTTGAATAAAAAAGTGGCACTTTTGGCGCGTCAGACCACCTGTGAGGGATCCCAGCAGTACCTGTGGCTGCATTCCAGAGCTGACAGTCTGTCCATGTCGGAATCACTGATGGAGAAGTCAAAGATCTCGGCGTTTTCTCTTATTCTGTCTGGATTCGACGACTTGGGCAGCACAGGGACGCCTTGCTGCACGGCCCAGCGCAGCAGCACCTGAAAGGAAGAGATGGGCAAAGAATAATGCCAGAGAAACGTTTTAAAACAGCCCACGAGCAGCTGATCGTGGGGGTGGGAGAACATTTACCTGTGCAGGTGAGCGCCCACAATTCTTCGCCACCTCCAGGACCACGGGCCCATGGAGCAGGTCTCCTCGCCCTAAAGAGGAATAGGCTTGAAAACACACACCATACTCCTTACACACACTCCTCAGCTCATCCTGGCACAGCTGGGGGTGAAACTCCACCTACCATAAAGGAAGAAAATGGTGTTTTTTCCCCCCTGTGAGTGGCACAAATCCTCATTAACTCATGCGTGATACCTGCAGCAAAGCAGGCGGGACTTTGCAGCTCTGCATCAGCTCCCTCATGTGTGCTGGCGTGTAGTTGGAGACTCCGATGGCCTTCAGCGTCCCCTGAGCGTGCAGCTCCTCCAGCACGGCCCAACTCTGAGCTCGGTTGCCTGAGTTAAAGTCAGCGATTCAGGAAAGCGAGGTTACAATCTTAAAGTTGATATTTCGCAAATAATGAATACAGCCGCTGATATAGAGGTTCAGCATTAAGGTCTTTACCAGAGTTGCGTTGGTCAGAAACGGACCGATTTTGCGTGCCAGGCCAGTGAATCAGGTAGAGGTCAATGTAGCTCAAATCCAGCTGGGCCAGGCTGCGGAGGGCTGCTTCCTTTGCTCTCTCGCCCTGGTCCTTTGGACCCAGTTTACTGCAGAGAGATAATTCACTTTATGAAATGGTTTCAGGAGACACGTGCTGCTCACAGTGTTCGTGCTACCTGGTTATGAAAACATCCTCTCGAGTCAAACCGTATTTAGGCAGGAGCTTCTTCAGGGCTTGTCCTAAAGCTGATTCATTCTGGTAGACTGTGGCGCTGTCAAAGGCCCGGTAGCCAGCAGCCAGCGCGGCGTCCACTGCCTGGTGCACAATGTCTGGAGACACCAATTTGTCGGTCCCCAACCCCAAGAGGGGCATGTGGACCCCCGTGTTGAGGAGGACAGTGTGACAGGTGGAGGAGGACATCTTATCTGCAGAGGAAAATGTGATTTTGTTCATATAATCTTGCTTGAAATGTCATATGGGGGAAAAAAACGCTCAAAAATAAAACCGACTTTCTCACCCTGCAGATATTAGGATTCAACAACAAGAAGGTTTAGTGCATGGCAAAGGTCAGACTGAGCAAAGAAATTCTATGGTGCAATTAAAATGTCCTTCATGCAGTTACTGTGCAATAAAATGAGCAACAAATGGTGGAATGTTCGGCATGAATCCTTTAAATTGAGAGTCGTGTTAATGCAGTTGTGATGTGATATTCAAAAACCCTCAAATGTCGCAGCAGTAAAATGTCTGAACGTCCCACAAACCCTGCAAATAACGGTATCATAAAGCTAGAAAGTTGCACATTAGACGCTGGGAAAATTATTGTTTCATTGGTATGAAAATGCAGCGACGCTGATTAAAGAATTTTAGCGTACCAAAAGTTACTTTCAGAAGCTGTAAATCAAAGTTGTGGATTCTCACCTTTTTAGCCCGTTCAATTTTGTTAGTGGCGTAGAATAATGGCGTTTAGCGCACATGACTTTTAAATACCTTCGGTTCCGCAATACGAAGTCAACTGCCGATCACGTGACACGATGAGGGCGGGAGCTAGGGTCACCATAGTGACGCCGTAAGGACACAGATCGTTCTCATGCCGCCAATTGAGGAAATTGTCGCAAAATCAGCCAAAATTGACATTTGTAGGATTTGTGCAGCCCGTTGTAACTTTTGGAACTATCTTATTTCTGATCTGCAGAGTCTGCACTTGTGAGGTGTGTTGCACATTTTTATATATTTTATGAGTACCAAACGTAATAATTTTTGTGGGGAAGGGTTGTCTGTATGATCTTTTAATAAAAATAACACTGGCCTTTCAAAGTGTGAAGGATGAAAAACATTTTCAAGGATTTCATGATTGCTTTCATTTTTAAAATGTAAATTGTATTCTAAAGTGATCACACTTACACTTGCTTGCAAATTATGTACATTTTTTTGAAAAGTGAAAAATTAGCAATCATGCATAAGTCTATAATATCATTAATAATTTTTAACTTAATGGCTGTAAAATTGAAATAAATAACATACTTTTTGTGTTGTCCTATTCATTAAGCAAAAAATACAAATGAATATTTAAAAACAATGTCTGTTTTATTTGTGTAGGAGCTAATTTCATCAGTAGTGTAGAATCAACATAAACTCGGGGCAGGGTGGGCTCAGTCTGTAGGGGACTGGACTGAGAAGTGGAAGTCCTGGTCTCGGAGGTGTTCTGGTAGTAGGGCTCTGGGGTACCCTCAAGTCAGATACAAAAATGCCCACATGCATCTGGGATCCACCTCATGACCCCCAAAGGTCAAGAAAAAATATGATCATAACGAACTTTGACCTTACTAGGAACTATATTTTAACTTTTTAACAGGCTCGCTGTGTGGAAGACCAGTGCAGCCTGGAACAGTCTGCACTTACAAAGCCCCGTTGAGCTTAATGGCAACAATTGTGTCAACAACACACACTTTTGTAAATGTGCCATCATAGACAGCATGTGGAGAGGATAAAGGCAGTTCTGCCCCTAAGATCTGCGTGTATGTGTGCAACCATTTTAATATACTTATGTTTAGACAGCTAACTTGATACTTTTACCAATATAAATGCTGTCATGTCGTCTGATCATCGCAGTGTTCGTGTTTCCATTTTTAAACTTCAGCAGCACAGTTGTTTGTCATGTCAGTTTTATAGACAAAAAAACGCAGCTACGAACAGAAATTAAGCTACCGGAAAATACTTTGTCCTTCAGCGGAAGTCGAACGATAAAAACCGGAACAAGCGGTAAATTGGTAGTGGGCGGGGCGGAATAATAACGGAGCGATGGCGTCGACACGTCCTGGTCGCCTGCTTTATAGAGATTACGGTAATTATAACTCTCTCTCTCTCTCTCTCTCTCTCTCTCTCTCTCTCTCTGTGTGTGTGTGTGTGTGTGTGTGTGTGTGTGTGTGTGTGTATGTGTGACAGAGAGAGAGAGAGAGAGTGTGTATGAGCGACACGCAAACTTTATTTCTTCACTAGCTAACTAGCATTTTCGCTCGGTTACGTGCGCAGTGTAATTTGGAACATTTAATTCCACAAGTGCCCCCCCCCCCCAGGATTAATAAGTAAATAATTTAACTGTGTCGTTATGTGTACTCAATAAAGCGATGGCGAGACCGTTTTTGTAATAAATTCGTAATTAATCATCGCAGCCATGCAGTCTCAGGCCCCTCCAGCGCCGTCAGAAACTCGCTTTTTCAGGGGTGGAAACGTGATCTACAAGTTCGAGATCAGGCGCAACAGCGGCAAGATCAGGCAAGATCCCTTCCTCGCTCTCTCATTTCTGCTTGTCCATTGATGACAGACAACAGGAGCCATGGGGACAAATGTGCAGACAGCAAAGCCAAAGCAGAGAAATGAAGGAAGCCTCCAGCATCCTTGCATGATTCCCTGCCATTCCTCCCTCTTTCTTCCCAGGTTTCAGCTCCTCAAAGCTTTAACAAACTGTTTATCAGTCCAAAATGCTGCTGCAAAGACAGTTGTGCTTCAGGCAAGAGGAGAAACGGAGTTTTCCTCCATTTTAAGGCCCTTTTAGAGCACTTTTCTCTGTTATGTGTTAGTTAAGCTGAACATTTTGCATCAGCCCCGTTTTCTAGCTCTCATAAGTTCCCTGCAATCCTCAATGCTGCCTTTAATTCTATAAGTGAATATTTGTGCTAACTTTGTGCTTTTTTTGTTAGAAGAAAATGCTTCAGACAGGAGCTGAGGGTATTTCTACCTTTGTTTTCTTGATTCACCAACATTCTTCCTCATTCTCCAGAAACGTCTGCTTCTTCTCTGACCGAATGACGTCGTACTTGTTGTGCAACCCCATCTCTTTATTTTACCCCCACAGAGGATCGTCAGAACGGTCCTTGGGAACCTCAACAGCCTCCAGCCTTTCTCCAGCATCCACTTTAACGTCTTCCCTTGTATCCTTTAGTCATTTTAAAGGGGTTCATTCCATCAGCATTATAATCGCTGTGCACAAACGCGCTCCTGTTTAGCATCCGTTCCCTGTTCTACGTTCTCTTAACTGCCGTCCTCAGATAAGAGGCGCTGGAGGGGGGCGGCGAAGGTGATGTGCAGCCAGCATGAGAGCGATTTAAAAGTCTTCCCCTTTGTTCTTATCGTCTGCCTGGAGGAGAAGAGTGAGATTTGACTCTCTGGGCTGTCGCCGCCACGCCACTGTGCTTTATTCAAGTCCCCATTATTATTATTATTATTATTATTATTATTATTATTTCAGAGGCCTCGTTCAGTTCAACAGAAGACTGCGACACTTCCTGCTCCATTAAGGTCTGTTTTGTTTGATTCCACTGGATTGTTTTTGCTATTCCACTGTGATTTGTTATTAGCCGCCATATTGACAGATCATAGACGGGCAGTGATGTGTGTTGCAGGGGGGAGAGGAGCCGGAACAGAGCCCCCCAAAGCGCTGTAGGAGAGGGTCACCACTAGAGGACGCTGTGCTACAGGAGTTAGAGAAGGAGCTGGAGTATGAGAGCAAGGTGTGCGTGATCAGGTGAGTCCAAACCCCTTCCGTGCATTTAGGGCTCTTCCCTTTGAGGAATCTGGTCATTAAATGGCACGTTTTTGTTACAAATAGTTTGAATCCAAGGCCATAAAGCCAGCCGGGTTTTCTGTCCCACCCAGTTTTTTACAAAAGAAACTGGACCCTCGGGTCAAAGCAGGTGTCCACCTGGTAGGAAAGAAAACCCGGCTGAGCCGTGGGCCCGGTGGGACCGGGTCGTGAAGGTGAAGGTGCTAAACTCACCCTCAAACTGTCCGTTTGCTCATTCGTGGCTTCTGCAAACTCATTGTCTCTTACGGGTCCAAGGTCAGAGGTCATATCACGTAGATTATATGTAAATAATGTACAGATAACATTTAATTTGCTAAAGGGGGGGTTAGGCTGAGCTCCAGTGGATATGATGTCATTATTCCTGTGTGGGATGAGCAGCAAAACAGGTAAAAGTGGCTCATAACATCACACACACACACACACACGCACACGCTCGCCTCATTGTTAATGTTCTATAGAAAAGGCCGATGGCGGCAGCTGAGTCATGCCCCCCCCCCCCCCCACCTGCTCCAGGTAATGAATTTATATAAACCAGCTCGGCCGAGCGTGAGGAACACACACTCAGATGCACAAAGCGGGAAAATATCCTGCGGACACGAGAGTGTCAAGCCGTCAGCGCTCGGCAGGAAATGGGCTTCCATCGGGCGGGAGCGCGTTCAGCGCCTTGACCGCCGCGCACATGTCGGCACACGGCGCGGGCGTGTTCGCGCGTGGGGTCGGTTCCCGCACGCCGCCCGGGGGGGAGGGGGGGGGGACGTACCGCAGAACGACAGCTTCCGTGGTTGGAGCGCGTGACCGAGCCAGCTCGCCGTTCGCCCGGCCACACGCTCGACGGGAGTCGCGGCGCGCCCGTGGCGAGGTCTCAACCGAGGTGAAATGCATTGTGGGATACCGAGCCGTCCCGAACCCACACGGGTGGCGTCTTGAAGCTGAAGGGTGCTGGGGTGCACCCGTCAAAGGGTCCTCGCTGCAAGCAGACCTAGCTTAAGACAGCGAGGTATCCCACAATGCATTTCACCGAGCACATATGGGTGAATACTGAGTGTTGAGAAACAGATGGTGAGGTTTGGGATCGTTTAACCGGCATTTTGGGGGGATTTTCTGGGCAATGTGACTTTAGCGTGAAGCTCCAAATGAGAGAAGGACGTTTTCAAGACCCAAACGTTTGACCAAAGACTTCCAGAGACAATATTTAGCTTCGCTCCCAGCACAGCAGCCTCCCACTTATCAGAGAATCGCAACATTTCTGAAGCTTTTGTCTAAATTCCACACTTTTCCGGGCTTCCAGTGAGCAGCACCGGAGCGCGCCTGCGGGGGAAGAGGTCCAGCAAAGCGGCGGGGACGTTGCCGAGGCGAGTGCTTTCATGACTCTGTGTGGCTCAGCCTGTTACTCATCACATTTTACTGCCGCCATGACTCGCCACCCTCTTAAATGTCAAATAAAGGCGTCACTTCTGCCCCGAAAACAATTCGTCTTTCAATTTAAGACTCATAACACTCTTTTGTTTCTTCTCTACCGCGTATATAAACACGCGCTCTTCCTGCCGCTCTGCCTCCGATGTAGCCCCGGGGCTAACATTAGCGCAGACAGGTAGGATAACGAGTATTATTAAGGTTAATAATAGCATGACATCAGACAAAGCGTGTCCACGTTTCTAAGCGAGGGCGCTTGTGTTTCTGCTGATACGCATCAGTTTGGTTAGCAACAAAGCCTGAAAATTACCCCGTTTACCCCGTTACTATTTTTTTTTCCCCCCCTTCCCTGGTTATTCATCTCATCTGATCTCTACACACATTCCCGACTCCTTTCTCTTCCCTTCTGAAGTGGAAAAAATGATTTAAACTGACAACGTCAGGCCTTCAAACAGCTTACGCTCCAACAAAGAAGGGGATCATTAGGTGAGCGTTCAGCTCGCACAAGCGAGTTTAAAAGTCTTAAACCCCAAAGACCGAGAACAACTTTGGTTTATATACAGTAGTTTCGGTTAAAAGTGCTTTTTAGCCGGCGAGCATCTCCTCATCGATAGCTAAGCATGTGGACTTTAGCACATTTAGCTAAACTTCATCCGCGATCTTCTGAATTCACGTTTGCTTTTGATCTCTTTGATTCCGTTTTTAGCAAAGGCTTCTTATCCAGTTCCAGTCATTGACTTTTTCCTTCATTCCTTAACAATTAGCAGAACTCGGGAAGCTCAGAGGTCCGGCCCGAGACCGAACACAGCAGCCGCAGCGAAGACGAGTCTGACGAGGACGGAGAAGACGCTCGGCCAGGGCCAGACGCACCCGCCAGGCCGGGACTCCTGACCCGCCTGGCCAGGTTAGTTGGGTTGGCCCCGCCCACAAACATGAGGTCACTCCTCTACGGTCAGTTCGGGAGGCGCCGACTCCACACAACCGTCATGCTAACGTTGCTAACAACATCGCGCTCCTCTCTAAAGCCCGTTTCTCCTCCCGCAGCTACATCTTCCCGTTCTCGCTGTTCGTCAAAGAGCCCTGAGGCGCCCGAGGACTCCCCCCCCCCCCCCCCCCCCCCCCCCCCCGCTGGTTTTGTTCTGGGGCGGCCCCCCCAGTTCATGAGCACGAGTTCTGTTCCTTCAGCTAGCTGCAGTTCCCTCAGCTATCTTCATTTATTCATTCATTCCACTCCAGACCGTCACTGTTTTAAACGGCTGTGTGTTAACCTTAACCCCCCCGACCCCCCCCCCCTTCCCATCAGTTTAAACCAGTCACGTGCGTGTGTGTCCAGGTTGTCAGACTTTACTGTCCTTGTGAGGACCAAGCCCAGTTTAGGATGTCGGGACGAGCGTCGCGGTTTTGGGGTTTATGTCCATATGGTGTTTTATGAGACATCTGACTAAAAGGAGCCGGCGGCCGAGTCTTTTTCCCATCATAGTACGGTCGCATATCCAGGAAGTTCAGACACAGTTGAGCCACCACAGGCTGCTGTGAAGCCGCGTCCGCTCGAAAACCCGTTTCAAGGGGGGGGGGGGGACGGCTCCAGACAGGTGATGGGACGGGACCGAGGTGCGTTTGGTACCCGTGTGTCGCTACGTCAGGCTAACTGGGTCAGCCGTCGCCATAGAAACAGGAAAACCTTGTGTAACCCTCCACTTATGTTGGAGTATCCTGTCAGACGCGGTGATGCACACACGCGTCACCATCGCAGTGAGAAACGGGCGCGCACGAGAGTAAAATAACAGAGCGGAAGCGGACGCATTAATGACATTATAGTAATTCAAGATGGCACCGTCGCCGCGGCAGCCGGGGCCGGCCAGCAACACAAACACGTCGCCACGCGCGTCCATGGAGTGAAGAGCAGCCGTTCACTAAGATGCCCCCCCCCCCCCCACACACACACACACACACACACCAGCACCAGTTGGCATGGAATCCCGAGAAACACACACACACACACCGCCGACACGCTAATTGTGTTGTATCTTCGCGCGTAACGAGGATGGAATGGGGGGGTGATGTCACACATTCTGTTTTCCGTTGACATAACCAGATTGGGAACGTTTTGGCACGGAGGGGCCGTAAGTTGACGAGTGTGTTTTGCTTAGCGGGGGCACGCGCAGGAGTTCGGGCGTTAGCGAGCCCACTGTTCTCCGTTCCCGTGTGTTTTCCGTGTTGCTCCCGACTGTTTCCTCCTGTACATCTGCTGCTGCTCTCATGAGTTCTGAATAAAGACTTTCTGCTGGGCGTAAGGGGTCAAAGGTCGCGGCGCGCCGGTGCCAACGTTGGCTGAAACGTCCCGTCTCGCTCCCGCCGCGACGTCCAGCGCGTTTGGAAACCGGCCGACTTCGGTTGTCGGGCGGTTCTTCAGGAAAAGCCATTTGTTTTTTTATTGCCTAATATCGGAGCGGGACCGCGAGCCTTCACCCCCCCGAGCCCGGTTCCTCGGAGACGCGCTCCTCTGCGGTCTGTCCCGCTCCAGGGTCCAGATCCCGCCAGAGTCCATAAAAAAGATCTCTTTACCCGCTGGAGGCTTTGCCGACCCTCCCCCCCCCCCCCCGACCCAGAACCCCTCGGTGCCCTCTGACCCGACCCGGACCGTCTCCCCCGTCCAGAACAACAGCTCCAGTGTGGTTTCAGACGCTGGGCTGAAGCTGCGCGCTGATGGAAAACCTATCTAGTTTTCCTCTGTGTCACAGCAGCGTCCCCCCCCCCCCCAAAGGTTTAAAACTGGGAGGAGGGCAGAGGGACACTGAGATGGTACCAGACGCCAAGAGCGGGATGGTTTAGACACGTCTGAGGACGCTGGAGGGGTTGTTTTTTTTAAATCTTTTATTTATTCAGGTAAAAAAAACAAAAGCGAAGATTCCCCTCGAATGTGGGCGTGTCCACGGCTTTAAGGGCCCCCCCGCTCTCACCTGTGTCGCCTATATCTGCAGATGAGCCCCGGGACGCACGCACACACACACGCACACACTCCTGCACGCACACACCTGTCGGCCGACACACCTGCCCTGCGTCCCAGGAGCCGCCCGTCGTCTCCAGGTAAGAACCAGCAGCTTTTTTACTCTTGATGTTGGATTTAGAGGTAAAAAATGTGGCGAAATAGACCTTTAATTCGTTTTCCTCTGCTTGTTTAAGGACGTTCCAGGTCAATTTCTCTGTAGAATATGTGTAGAAATAACTGAGACTTTGCTCATTTGATGCTACGCTCTGTTAAAAAGGAGGCGGCAGCTTTAAATGTGCATATGTGCTGAAAATAGATGGTTTTGAACTCATTTTGGGGAAAAACCTGCGCGGCCCAAAAACAGTCTGAGCAGCTCTTTTTAAGTCGTCTGCTTGCTTTTAACAATTAGCTTCCATTAGCCTCCCGCTAACGGTCTCGAATGCACGACCTTCAGGCGTGGAAACCCTTCATGGGGGGGTTCAGGTATTTCCATTTCCCCCGCGGCCTAAAGACCCGGCTCATCAGTCACAGAAGAGCGGGGCTGGAAAAAGCTGCCCCCCCCCCCCCCGATGGTTGTTTACACACGTGTTGGCGCCCGTGAGCACATGCAGATCGCCGCATGTGTAGGTTAGCGTGCTGACTCAGCAGGTCGCTGTGAGATGAGGCGGACGGAAACGAGAGCGACAACAGGGTTTTTCTCCGTCTCCGCTGTTAGTCAGCTGAGTGACACCCGGGGAGACGGGAGCGACGGGTGGGAAATCACCTCGCCGGAGGTGGGAGGGGCTTCTGGCAAAGCTCGCCGGTCGGAAGTCGGCGCTCGAGACCACCTGTTAGCCTTTACCGTCAGCAGCAGCGAGACCCGCTAGTAGCGGCCCATTCATTTGCTTTTTTTTTTTTTTTTTTAAACCGTCGTCGTGGCAACGCCTCATCTACCTCAGTGTTTGTTTGGGCCCTCCAGGCTTCCATCCAGATGTCGCCCAGCACCATCTCACACTTGTGCCTGCTGGCGCTCCCAGTGATGTCGCTGCTGCTGCTCTTCTCTCCGATTGGCCGGAGCCACGACAGCCGCAGCCTCGCCCCGGGGTGCCACCTCCACCGTAAGTGCCGTCGCCCTTCCGGCCCCTCGGGGGCGGCTGTCAATCACGCCGCTGTTCTGGGGCGGCGGCCTTTTTCCCGCCACTAGGGGGCGCTTTATCGCCCAGGAAATAACCCTCTCTCTCCACCCGCCAGCCTTCAACGTGACCATCCGCAGCGACCGCCGCGGCACGTGCAAAGGCACCCACCTGGTGTTCGCCTGCGTGGGCTACTGCGAATCCAGCGCCTTCCCCTCCAGGTACTCGGTGCTGGTGGCCTCCAACTTCACCCACAACATCACCTCGGCCTCACGCTGCTGCACCATCAGCAGGGACGCCAAGGTGAGCGACCCTGACGGCTCCTGGGGAGGGGGGGGGGGTCTGCTCTCTCCATGACAGCTCCACGTCTTCTCTCAGGTCAAAGTTCGCCTGGACTGCCCCCGAGGCCGCCACCACGACGAGATCGAGATCCTCACAGCGAAGGCGTGCCGCTGCGACATGTGCCGCAGGTCCCGCTACTGAACCGCGGAGCAGCCGTCGGTAAATGACTGAAGCCCGGCGACGCCTCAGCTGCCCCCCTCCCTCCTTCCCGCCCCCGCGGCGCCGCCGCGAGGCCCGCCGCCGCCTCACTGTAATCTCCAGTCTGTAAAGACGACCTGTTCTGTCCGCTCACGTGTGTTAAGACGTGACGTCCCACGCACAAACTGAATCTCTCGCTCTAAAAAGACCCGACTCATCGTTGCACTGTTTCAAAACCTTTCCAGGAGTTTCAAAACCTTTCCAGGAGTTTCCCACTGATTTAAAAGCATTCGGTGACTCAATAAAGCAAATTTAAGGCCATTTCTGGTCACAAGGGTTCCGCAATAACCACTAAAAACAGACCAAAGAATGTAGAATTATTTATATTTGTGAATTTGAGAATGCAATAAAGGACAACGTGTACATATCTGTCGACGTAGAGAGAGCAAGAATGCACTGTACAGTTTGTGACCAGCTCGTGTTTCAATAAACTTCTGTTTTCTGCCGCTTGAACCTGAACCGGTTTGTTTAACTCCTCTGGTGCGCCATGCTAACCGCTACGCTAACAGTTCCATTTTTAAGGACCAACCCCCCCCCCCACCTTGAACCATTTCGCCACCCCGGAATAAAAGTCAAGCCAAGAGCTCATAAATTGCCCCTTTATTGCGTTGATCCGGTACAATATGCGAGTGGACCCCCCCCTTCCCGACGTCTCCCTCAGAAGGTCTCACACTCGGTGTCCTGCGGGGAGCAGACGGCGCAGTGGCACTGCAGGGCCACCGGGTAGTGGTAGAGGGAGGAGACGTTGGGCTGGCAGCCCGGCAGGCGCACGGTCACGTGACGCATCTGGCTGTAGGTGCACACGCGGTGGTGGCGGTGGATGTAGGGCGGGTCCGGCACGGGTTTCTGAAGGGCACAGACACACACGGGTGGATCACCTTCGGACGTGCTGGGAGGAAATCAGACAATTTGGGACAAGAGAAAAAGTTTGAGACGCGTTTTTTTTTTTTTTTTTAGACCCCCCGACTTTGACCTTTTGACCCGATGGAGGTCGTTAGCCGGGCTCCTCGGTCTCTAAAGGGTTTAGAGCTGACTCGGTTCCCCCGGCGCTGTAAATTTGGTTTTCCGATTAGGCGGCGGTGAAATTTGAACCATTCCGAACCAGAACGGGTTCAGCGAAGGTTCGGCGACCCTCCCCGCTGGCCGCCGCTCGAGCATTTCTTAAGTACTTGCGGGTACGAGTCCAGGGATGGTCGTCAGCCTTCCTGTGGTTTGGGTCGAGTCCCGGGTCATTCATCATCGCCTCCCCGTCCCAGACTACCAGTTACTGAATCAGCGCGATCGTTACCTCCCAGGTGTGGCAGCGCCCCCAACAGGCCTCCGTGGTCACGCGCAGACCCTTGCAGCCGGGCTTGTGGGCCACGAAAGAGAACTCCCGCACGGCGCAGCCTCGGAAGCCGTGGAGGGTGCTGGTCAGGGCGACGCATACCGCGAGCGTCCCGGCGACCAGGAGCAGGAGGAGAGAGCGGTGCATCCTGGGAAATACGGTTACGTTGATTATTCAAGTGGCCAACATACACATTGAAATAAAGTCTAAATAAAATGCCTGAACGACAAGGTTTATATTTTTGACATTCTTTTAAGATGTTTTGAACGGGACAGTATTTTTTTTAAATTAATTTAAGACTTAAAAAAGCAGATTAATACAGAAAGATTTAAATAAATCTGACTTCCAGCGTCTCAGCTCCCTCTAGTGTTCGTGGTGGGAACTGCAACCGCAAACCATCAATACTCTCTGCATTTTGTTAGACAAAATAACTACTTTTTCAGCAAAATGCTGCCGAATAAAGTGGAATATCATTTGTGTAATTAAAAATAAAGTAATTTAGAGCTGGAGGGGGAGGCATCTACCCAACAGCTCTGCAAGCAGCTGAGCAGAGCCTTAAAAATAGTAGAAGCAATAAAAATAGTTGTGGCATGAAAAGAAATGCTTATTAAAGGCATGGGACCGCTACAAACTGGCTTTACTGCTCTTATAGGGAATTAAATAAGATACATGTGTAAAAGAACAGGAGTGCGTCTGCTTCGAAGGGGTTTTTAGGTAAAGATGGCGCGACATGTCTGCTCTGGAAAAGACCTTCAAAAAATGATCTTCTTACCTTTTCCGTCTCTTTGGTTGCAGCTGCTTGAGTCCTGTGCGTCTGCCTGGACAACAACCAGCTGAATGGAACCAATCTCCCCTTGTTGTTGTTTTTAGAAGCCCGTCAGGGTGGACGGACAGTCTGACATCATCGCAATTACAATGAAATACCATTAGAGACCCCAAGCCTGAAATAATGGAGACTCCCTGGAAAATACGGAAACTTGTCCATGTTTTTTTAACCTCAGCGTGCGTGCGTGCGTGTGTGTGTGTGTTGCTCTTAATCCAACTTTGCTCTGTTCTCAGGGGGTTTGTCCCTGCTTAACTCGATACTCACTAAAGTCCAACCAACAGAAAAAAGAAAGAAAAAAAGAATTTCTGGGAATTTACGCAAACTTCAATTTTTAGCCTCGATAATATAAGCTTATGTTTTCTAGAAACCTGGGGGGGGGGGGGGGGGGGGGGGAATCCAGATAATTATTTTAAAATATATTCTTTAGGTTAAAAATATTTGTAAGTGACAAAAGTGGATAAGAATAAATCTCAAGTAAAACTTGAAATAGCTAATTATTGCCGCACTTGATCCAATTTAGAAGACTAAAAATAGATAGAATCTCTGTATAAGATAAAGTGTAATTTCTTTTAAAAATCAAGATTTGTTTTTTGATAAATGGTTGAGAAGGAAGTTTAAAAATAGCAGAAAATGGACCCATTCAGCACATGAACCTTATAAATGTGGCAGCTCCAAATCTGGGGGGATTTCTCCCAATTTCAGGGCATCTTTTCTATATTAAAGTAGCAAGAAAAGGCTATTGTGACAGATTTCACGTTAAAGTCCTGCAAATCTGTGGCTGTGAGATATTTGCTGATTAAAACAACCTGTGAGGGGAAAAAGGAAAAAAGTCTGGGCAGGATTCCACATCAGCTAATTTAGCCGTGTTTTATGATCTGACTCTGACTTCCTGACCGACACAATGTCCGATTACCACCTCATAAAACCTTTTTATGCCCGTTTTATTTACTTTCTGGAGTCTGTGCCCCCCCGTTTACCCCTCAGGGGTAATATTTGGCCTCCACAACTGCCAGGTATCGGTACCAGTTGCAGACTCGGGACAAACCAAACGCATATTTAGGGGTGATCGTTGCCACGGAGACAAAAGGAGACGGGAGACAAAGACGACGCCGACTCGCAGGGTGTTTTCTCAAAGTGAAGTTTCATTTTCTTAGCACATATTTTCCTCCATTCTGCGACCCCCCCCACCTGCAAGGTTACATCCAGTAGTACACCGCTCTACATTCAACTCCCCCACCCTCCCCCAAAATATACATTTTTCATCTTCATCATCTTCTCTACGTTTTTTTTTTTCCATCAACACAACAAACACAGACCGTTGGGCGAACAGTGCAAATCTAGAAATTCTGTGAAATTGCTACGTAATGCGGTTGTTATGTTTCCGTATCCTTATCCTGCACTGATTTATTGCCGTTCTACCGCTAAACTCTACGTCTTTGCTTTCCCCCGTCTTTTCTCCTCTCATTCGCCGAGTTTGATGTCGAGTTTTGTTTCAACCAAGCCGAAACGAGGCCAAAAAGAGAGAAAAAGTGACAGCAAGGACGTTTTTATGGCTGTATGTGGCGACACCAGAGCTCTCTGCAAACTCTCCTCTCTCACTTCCTGTTGTCCAAAGAAGGTTCAATAAAGTTTTTAACCATCGACCAATCAGATTAAGTGTTGTAGAAGAGTGGGCGGGGACAGCTGAGCGACAACAACAATCAAGTATGCTAGCTAAACTTTGAAACATAAATGCGAATTTTTACAAAAACAGCTTTTCTTTACTTTGCTTTCTATTGTTTCTTCTTTTATTTTTAAACTGAATCAAAAGGTCTGAAACTAAATGTGAGCACTTCTTGCTTTCGTCTCCCAGAGTAACAGCTACAGAAGCATTTTCATAATACACAAATCAAAACAAAGGTTAAAATTTCACAAACGACCCTTATTTTATATTTGACTATTTGCTGGCGGGTAGTTGATGATTCCGTCGGGACAATTCTCTTTGGTTTAAGTGCTCGTTAACTACCCAAAAGGCGACAAGACAACAACCACACATTTTACAACTTAAAGTTAAAATTGAACAATGATCTAGATTTTCAATCTACCGATGGAGAATTTCACTGGTCAGTTTTGTGGAAAATTCTTGTCTTTTGTAAATCAATGACAACATTTTTAAAAAATAAAATAAATAAAGTGTTTACACTTTCAACATTCAAACTTCACTCTTTTGTGTTTTGACTTGCTTAAATATAAGTAATTATAAAGGCTTTAAAATGCTAACGTCGCTATTTTTGAACATTTTTAACGGTGTTGTCCTCTTTCACTGACAAACATGTTGCAATTAACATTTGAAAGTGAAGGTCAGGAAAAGGTTGAATAAAAGTCACCGATTTGTGGCTGGAACACCTAAATAAACCTGAACTGTCACTCTGGGGTCGAGCGAAACCTCCGAACCTTGTTGAGCTCAACGTTTACAAGCTGCTTGTCTGAAAGGTTGGCAAATGTTTGGTTGCGAAGGAGGCAACAGGTAGCGTTCAAGTGTCTCTCTTTTTTTTTTTTTTTTTAAATGAAACAATCACTTGTTTTTTATAGCGATACATTCGGAATCAAACCCTGTCCCCCAGGAAGAAGAGAGAGAGTAAAAGACACAAAGAAGCAGGTTTAGCCCTGTTCTCCATCGCTCTGCCTACGCACGCCTCCCCATCATTCACTCTTCGGACGTACACGCACGCACAACCTGTCCGTCATCCTCAAATAATTCTCCTGGTCGGATAGAAAATAAATAGCATCAGTTGTTTTGTTTTGTTTACACAAAATGAACAAGATCGTACAAATATTGAGAAAGAAAACGAACAAAATACAAAGCAGAATCAGTTCCCATCAAACAAATTTACACAGAAATTATTCTTTAAGACAAAGTGAATATCAAGGACGCAACAGGAAGTGTAGGGGTAAACATTTGACCGTGACGCACACTTCCCATCCTCCCCCCTAAAAACACAGATTATCCTGGAAAAAAAAAGAAAATATTGCTGAAACATTTTTGTGTGACTTTAAAATCCCTCTTTCTTTATCCTGTTGCTCTAATCAGGAATGACCGCACACCAATAAACAGCTTTTTGTTTGTTATCATTTCCTAGTTGCAGGTTTTGTCATGGTCACGATCGCCCCCCCCCACCGTAGCGAGCCTCAGCGGGGCGGACGCTGCGAAAAATCTGGAGAAAGAACTGGATCGTTGTGTTGTTTAACTTTCTGGTCAGGGAACGCTCACGGCGCACATTATTTTGAACCTCCGTGTTGGGGCGGACGCGAGAGTTTGCTTTGGCTCGAGCGTAGGAATTCTAAATGGTTTTTTACGACGTGGCGTCCAACGTTTAAGGACACGCTCATAGCTAATGCAGTAATGAGGGTTAGCTAAGAGTTATTAATGTGGTCTCCACTATTTCCTCCTACACAGTTTCATCTATTTTACTGCTATTGTGGACCAAAATTCACTCATTCGTTTACTTTGAATAGTTCACCTAATGACTTCCCGTATGCTTTAAAGTTGAAAATAAATGTCTCCCAAGTAATTATTCATAGATTTATGTCACAAATGTCAATGCTAATTGAGTAATTGGGGTTAGTAAACCATTTATTGTGCTTCGGTAAGGCTTTTTCAAGAAAAGGTCACTTAAGAGATATTCTGTGTTTTCAACTTACACTGGGGTTTTGCTTAGCTTTAATCATTTAGTTTACTATTGGGACCCCTGTTAGCCACTGATACGGACTGTTAAATCGTACTGAATGACTTAACTGTTAGTTAGTTAATTAATTAATCAATGTGAGCAGCCTGCCCCGCTAAATATGAGGGCATCAATTAACTCCTAGTTTCTCCTCATTTCTGCATTAATCCCGTTCTTTACACGTTTTGGTCCCTGCCTGTTGTTCCACCGACCAACAGGCGGCGGCAGTAATGAGCGCAGAGGTGCGACAATACGCCAACGACTGCAGGGAAGAAGAAGAAGAAAACCGCGATGACCGCTGATTTTCATCACAATCGAGATGTCTTGGAGTTCCAAACTACCACAGCACCAGAACTACACAAAAAAGACAACCACCACCTGCCAATCCAGTTCATTCTTCCACTATTTATGGTCTGTTCAATGGGAATTCTGCGGAATTTGAGCCAGATTCCCCCTTTATGGTGTCTGCTACACTAGTGTTTCTCCCATAATACACTACAGAAATAACCAGAGACAAATGTATATATATAAAAACATCATTATCATCAGTAGTACTTAGATTAGATTAGAGTAGTAGTAGAGTAACAAGTAAGAAGTAGTTACAGTATTGTACTTTATATCACTATCATCAGTGGTAATTCATCCTTGAGGAACTTTAAATTCATCCTTTGGTGGAACCCAACAGAAAGGGAGAGGAGTCAGCACAGAACCTGCTCTGTTCGTGTGTGTGTGCGTGCATGTGTGCGTGTGAAGGGGGTGTTAGCTTGTACTGAATGGGTGTATTAGTGAGAGAACCTGCAGAAGCCTTCTCATATTTACAATTGAAATGGGTCAGCGTGTGACGTTTTTTTGGGGTCGGATCGGTTCGGTTTGAAACGGCGCGTCGCGTCGTCCACGCGCGGCGTGAGCGGCTCGCGCGTGCACGTGCGCTTTAGCCTGATTGGAGGTTGATTCGCAGCCAGTTTTGCTGACAATATTTCTCCTGATCTATATGGCGTGTGAAAAGAAAAAGGCTATCCACCATGGAACGGTTTGACCTGGGATGGTTTTTCGCGGCAGAGAATTTGTTTTGTACATTTCCAACTCCTCATCGACCTTCCGTCTCCCTCCCCTCCCTCCCCGCACCCCCCCTGGTAAATCGACATCTGTGACGCAGCACCTAGGTGGCGCTCTCCGCCGCTCCGGAGGAGTAAGAGGGGGTCCCTCCGGATTTAAGCTCCAGCTGGTCGGAGTGAGCCGCCTGCGGGGAGGACGGGGCGGGCAGGTCGCCTCTCTCACCTCGCTCCTGGAGGTTGCGCTGGTTGCGGGCGGCGTCGGTTAGCATCTGCATCCGCCGCTCTTGGTGCTCCTCCAGGCCTCGCCAGAGCTCTGTGCGCTCCCTCTCTCGCTTCAGCTCTCTGAATGGAGGAAAAACGGTTGTATGATGTAGCATTAGCATTTTAGCATTAGTCCGCACTAGAAACTCAGCGAAAAAGACAATTTCCACGTCGCAAAAGCCAGTGGAAGCATCTAAGAGATGAGGCCATGTCTACGCATTAAAATTATAAAATTAAGTTTGCTTTTTCCCCCCCAGGATCGATTCACGCTAACGCCAGTCACACCTGAGGAAACAGACGTGAAGTTGATTGCGACTGACTGATGGATTATCAGGGGAAAAACAGTGGAACCACTCCTTAAAAAATTCCCATCAGCCTCAACTATCTTGACTTAAGAACAGGGTAAGAATTAAGTGGAATTATGATGCGGTTCAAGAGAAAAAAACATGTGGCAAAAGATGACCTCAGCAATAAATGCTTACGACGTGAAATATAAAGTGACAGCTAACGGAAGAAATACCATCTCAAACATGACATAAGAGTCTCCTGTTGTCAGTGTGACACACACACACACACGCACACGCACACGCACACAGAGCGCGTGAGTCATACTCACTTCTGTTTCTCCACTTTGTAGGAGGCGGTGAGGTCATCAAACAACTTGCTGTTCATCTCCATGAAGGTCTTCAGCACGTTGTAGATGAGAGACACGATGGTCCTGGTGGGAGAATAAAAAAATAAATACAACTGCGAATGATGAAAACGTCACTCTAACACACCAAATCCCTCTGCTGCTGCTGTGCGTGTGTCCTGTCATGAGCTTTGCTGCTGATCTTTAATGTTTAACGTGATAAAGTCAGACCAGGTGAAATAACCTGGTTTGGCCAGAAGAGGGCAGTAGAGGTGACAGCCAACGGTGAAGGCTATGCTAGCACTGGGCTAACAGCCCTAAAAACTGTTGTTATGCAACTCTGTAGGTGATGTCATGTCAGCAGCCACAAGGTGTTATAATTGAATGTCACAAGTGTTTAATGGTGCATGTGTGGGCCACTGACTGGTTCCAGTGCTCCTTGGAGACTCTGTAGAGAGTGGCGAACACCAGCGGCAGGATGACCCGGCAGTTCTCCTCTATCAGACTGAGGATGTACTCGTTATTCCAGAAATAAAGAGCCCGCTCTGCTACCTGGGACCCAAACACACACAAGAGTCGGTGAGCAGATAATAAAGCAGTCCGTCTGTGGGGAGGGGGGCGGGCTTTTACCTGGAAGTGAGGGCTGGAGATACAGGCTGCGATCTGCTTGAAGAGCGGCTCCTGGATCCGGATGAACTGGGACGGCTCGATCACGTCCAGGATCTCCTCGATCTCGCCCAGAAACATCACCTGGATGCAAAAACACGGAGAGGCGCGGTTGCTAGGTTAGCCAGGAAAAAAGGAAAAAGGCTTTGAGGGATGGCGGCGTCGCTCACCTCTTTCTGCGTGCACGTTTTGGGCCAGTATTTGAGCAGCCCTCTGATAATCTGCAGGGAGAAGAACAAAGGCAACAGAAATAAACACCGAGGCAACCAGCCCGGCAGACTAGCATCCACCCGCTACATTTACTCTAAGGTCATTTATTAGCATTTAGCTCAGTCATTAACAAGAGACGCCTCAGTTTGTTTTAACATAAAGCACATTAGCAACATTAGCATTCCCCCATCGCTACGGTTTAATGTTTCGGGGTCATTTTCTACCATTTAACACAGGTTTGTGTTAGAAAAGGTTAGTAGCTTAATCAACAAGCCTCCCTGAGGTGGACTAAATGCTATAAAACAGCAGATTAGATATGAGATCATGAAAAACAGCCTCACATATTCAGTCACGGTAGCATCTTTCTCCATAAACTGCACCACACAGTAGGCAAGCTGTCAGGGCAGAGGTCAAACGGTTAGAGGACGAGCAGCCACACGCACAAAAACATGTTCTCAGAAGTTTAGTTTGGGATTACGCCTGCAAAAAGATCGGAAAAGAGGAACTGTTTGTGTTTGAGTGTGAGCCCTCTGCAATCACCACCGGTTGTCCCGCGGGGGCCTTCCCGAGTCTGTTTTGGGGTTGCCTATTTCCGCCCGGGACTGTTGCCGTGGCGAATGGGCGCCGTGGCGACAGGCCCTGCGTGCGCGTGTTTACTTTCGGAAGGAGTGATGTCACACACAAGTCCTCCAAGAGCGACGCGAGCTGGAGGTTAGCTCCTGTCCGTTAGCTCCTGTCTGTTAGCGGTTAAATCGTAGCTTTAGGGGTCGACGTTCTGACTTTACGGTAGCGATTAATGAACCTTTTGTTTTCTCAAAGGATCGGGATATTTTAAACTGGGGTGTCCGTTACATAGACTTTAAAGCTATTATCGTCCTCCATTGATGTGTTATTGATATTTACACGCGGGAATTTGCAGCCTTACATAAAGATGCTGATTTGTTTTCATATTACGATCCGGAAATGGCCACTGGTTTCCAGGCACACCTCCAGCAGAGGAACCCGTCCTCCAGCGGCCCCGTATCCCCAGTGACCCTGTCAAATGTGTGTGTGACTGTGAATTATGTATGTGTGACGTGGGAGGAAAGACGGGGAGGGTAAATGTAGGGCACGCTGGTGCTCAGCACACACACACACACACACACACACACACGTTGACCAGTTTGTCAAGAACAAACAGTACTTTCTGCATAATTAAATCATGTGTGACATGAATAAAACGCTCTCACACATCCGCGACTCAACTCCGCCCCCTTGCGGTACAATGAGCGCACTGCACCCCCAAACACGCTCAGGCTCCGGCAATAATCTCCAATAATCATGTTATGGATCCTATAAGGAAAGCGCCCTTGTCACTGACCTGTGCGTGGAAGATGGAGAGGGACCTTGCTGTGTGCAGCGGGATGAGAACCCGGACCAGGAACTGCTTATGCTCGGATTTCAAAGGCAGCGCGAAGCCGTTTATGATGCTGCCGGAGACAAGGACGAGCAAATTTGGTGACGTTTTCTACATTTGTGCAAAGGAAACAAACAGCTGCACTCAAAGGAAACACACCGGAGAATCAAGGTTTTCAGGGGGAATCGTCAGAAGACACTTTTTAGGTGAGAAATGGTGCTTTTCCACACAAATGGGGTGTAATGGTGGTGGGAAATTTTGTACAGTGCTGTACGTTTCTTTGGAGATGCTAATTTCCCTGATGGACACCCCCTAAAGGGATCAATAAAGTACTCTTGAATCTTGAATCTTGAAATGTTGAACATTACACACAGTTTATCTCCGCGCTGGATGAGAGCACAGCTTCGCCACCAGCGCCGCCCCGGCTGCTCCACTTCTGAACACCGACCGGGCCGGACTGAGCGGACTGGCACGGTCCGGCCAACGGAGTCTGGAGCGGCGGAGGTGTGGGAAACTATCTGTCTCCGTCTTTTATTTGTTTTTCCCCGTCTCGCTTCAGTCCGCCCTCGTCCGACTGGCTGTCGCTGCATGTGGGCGGAGCTATAAATACCTTCTGTTACCACCAAGATGAATGCAAGTCTCCCTCTCTCCTCTGTTCCTCCCGCTCTCCCTCCTCCTCCCGCCGCTTCTGACTCACCCTCCACTCGCTCCTCCTGCCTCCGTTAGCTTTGCCACCGTGTTTACGTCTGCCCCGTGAGGCCACGGTGACCTTTGATCCCCACCGCGTGTCCGTCGCTAACGTTTGAAACCCCGGACGAACATGCTAAAGCGAACGTGTGAAGCGAAAGGTACGAACCTGCCGAGGATCTCCAGCAGCTCCGCGACGCCGTTGAAGTGCTCAGTTTCATAAATGAACCTGAAAAATCCCAAAAAAAAGGGCGATGAGCAAACGGCGGGAAGACAGAAACAGCTCCCGAAACACGAGGCGAGAGCAGAGGGGTGCGAAGGCAGCCTGGAGAGGGTCCGCGGTCACGCCGGGCCTGAATTCTAATGCAAACGCGCGGCGGATGAGTCACACTTGATAGAATAACAGAGCGGCGCCGCTGCTTCTGTGTTTTATTCACACATCAATCAAGAATCTGCTGTATAAACAGGAGCCGCTTTCTTTGTTCTTCCAAAAGGTAACAAAATGTTGACAAAAAGCTCTAAATATAGTAAAAGTCCTCAATAGGACGACACAGTAGTGGTGATGGAAGCTTAACTTTAACTAAAAAATGCACCAGGAAGGTCAAATGCAGCTGCTCTCGCTGCTTTGCTGGCTCCCGATTGATCCGCTGGTTTTAAAAGGCTATAAATAGCGGCAGTTACCTGAGGAAGATGTTGTTGATCTGTTTGCGGATGTAGGCCCGGAGACCCAGTAGTTTTCCGTAGACGCGGTGCAGGATGGTCTTCAGGTACTCCCGTTCCCTGGGGTCCTCGCTGTCGAACAGCTCCAGGAGCTGCACAGGCGGAGAGAGTGAAGTGAAACTGGCTCTAGTGCCCCCTGCTGGCTGGGGGAAGTATGGGTTATAGCACAGCTCCAGCTAGAATTTGATAGTGGAAGCGATAATCTTCACAAGCACTTTAATCTGGGATATTCTAGTTCACGTCTGTCTGTACATGAGGCTGGGGGGGGGGGGGGCGCTCACCTGCAGGACAAACTTCTGGTCCACGTAGCGTTTGGCCATGGAGGGCTGGAAGTCCAGGCTCTCCAGGAAACGCAGAAAGAACTCATAGACCAGCTGGGGAAGCCACAGAAAGCAACGGATCAGACACCTGAGTGTGCTAACGGCTAACATGGCTCAGGTTTGCTCCTTTTCTGCTCTCAACAGCAGCTTTTAAACGATATCACGGCTGTTTTGGGCTCATATAGGTTCATTTATGCTGCACTAGCAACACCGGCCTGCATGTTTTCCTGCTGCTGCCGTCCTGCTCTAGTATATCCTGGGATGTATATATACCGCAGCATATTAGGGGGAGCTTCGTCCACACAGCTGCAGAATGGGCCATTATGAGACCCCCCAAACCAGAGCGGAGGCTCCTGGTTGGACATTTCCTGCTTGGTGAAAGCTTTATTCTCATCTGGGTACCTGCAGATGAGGCCAGGAGGCTTCCAGCGTCGGTTCATCTTCTTCCGGGTCAAACTCCGGGTTCTCGCTGGGCGGGAGGGTCCGGAAGATATTTACGGAGATCTGGAAAGGGGCAAACGTGGAAATCAAACGTCGTGTTGGTGACCGACCGTGTTAAATCAGAGCTCCTCATAAACAACCAGAGCTGCGGTTGGAACGCTCTCCTGCCGCTCGCCGTGTCATTATTTATTCAACAAAAGCGTTTCCACCGGCCACTTAGAGCACAAACAGAAAAAACTGCTTCCCTCCAGGTTTATTCAAGCATCTGAATGTGTTCCCACAGCAGGCCCCCACCCTCCGTGCAGCCAACCCCCCCCGATCTTTTATTATCTGTGGTGATCCAAGTGTCGTTAGCTTTACATGCCAACGTTAGCCACGCTAGCGAGAGCTTACGGCGGCGCCGCCACTGAGACGGAGGTGCGCTAACGCGCGCTACGACGGCGGCGCCATGTTAGCAAGACAAAGAGCGACGCTTTCAGGAGAAATGTGACAAAATAAACAACAATCAGAGTGTTGCTAAGCTCGTCCCTTCTAAAAATACTCCGCCAGCAATGGCCTCCTACCTACACATCAAAGCTCCGCTTCCATACCATAATCTAGATTCTCTCCTTGCTTTGCCTCCTTCCCTGGCTCCCCATCGCCCCCCCCCGCCCCCCCCATCTGTATTGCTCAGGGACCTCAGCGCAGCACTGACACGTGGAGGGTTTCATTCCTGACCAGGACTCCTCAGGAGGGGTGATTACTGGTTCTCCTATATTTGCCCCCCCCTCTCTTACCATCTTTATGGCCTCTGGGTAGAGCGGCTCTATGAGGACCCCTCTGCTCGTGGCCACGCTCTCCACCAGCTCGTTGAGCGCGGCGCGTTTGATCTCCTTCCCCTTCAGGTCGGCCACGCAGTCCAGGAAGTCGAACATCACGCAGCACTGCTGCAGCTTCTTGCAGAACAGGTCGTGCAGCTCTGCCACCGGGGCATCTGGGCAGGGGTCAGAGGGCGAAAACAGCGGGGTCAGAGGGCGAAAACAGAGCAGCATTTGAGACAGCGGGAGGGGGGGGGTTATGGGAGAAGGTGTATGCTACACATGCAGCTAACGGTTGCTGCGCTAACGCACTTGTCCTCCGGAGGCCTCGGCTGGATCTCCATCCCATTACCGGTCAGATTCGCTCCAGGAGCCGGGTCGCCTCGATAAAGGCCGGATTACAGCCAGGTTTGGGCCTGCGAGCGGGGGGCCGAGGATTAGCGGCCCGAGCCGATGTCGGACCAGAGATAGCGTTAGCGAGCAAATGAAACGCTGCTGCCTCTTTTCCGGGTGCCCCGGGGCAGATGTCGTCACACCAGGGGCAGTTGATTAGTTCCCGGGCTGATTAGCAGCAACAACGGGAGCAGATCAGATTTAACCCGTCTTAACCCCCCCACCAGGTGGGAAACAAAAGGTTGGGGTAAGGGGCCCTGACGGCACACACACACACACACATACACATCTTTAGGGAACAACAGGACCATCTGCTCAGTTTGGCGTGACAAGAGACGAGGGCCGACCTCGTGTCCACCGTCCTTTGGAGACCTCTGGATGTTTCAAAACGTCCTCGTATTATATGCAGATGACTGTGGACGTTATATGAGCACTCTGGACGTGCGTCCCCCCGGCTGAGACATCGGGTTTGTGGACATTTTCCCACTGATCTGTATTTAATGCAACGTAATCGTAGGAGACGGGACGGAGCGAGGTGAAGACAGGACAGGGTGCAAGAGACACAGAGTGGCGGTAGGGGTGAGAAAGAAGGGAGGGTGAAATCAGGGGGAGAGAGAGACGTTGTGGGGGTGAGAGAGGCGTCGACCTGGTGCACCACAGCTACATCACAGGTAAGCTAACGGCAGGTTAGTTTAAGGGAAGAAACTACACTTCCCACCGATCTTTGCTTTAGAGGAACAGCTTTTCAGCGCTGACACAATGTGCTTCTGTTTGACTATAGAGAATCTGTGCTCATTTAGCTTTAATACCTTTAAAATATTAGACCCTCTCCTTCTGAAGGGATAGCAGCATTAGCACCACTCTTGTTTGGGCTCGTCCATCAGCTGACACCCCATAAATACTGCTGCTCTTAGGTTAAAGCTAATTTGCAGGCTAGCCGTCCGCGAGTGTCATGGAAAAGTGATGCAACGCTTGGGGTAGTGAGTTACTTTTAACGGGCGGTTGCCAGGGAAACAGCGGCATTATTTCTGACGCCATCGTGACCCACAGGTGATTAACATCTCTGAGGCTGACGACCAAAAGGCGGGATCATGTGACGCTCGAGAGAGAGAGAGGGGGGGGGGGGGGGCGAGCGGAGAAAGAGGAGAAATGAGCAGTAAAAGATAAGAATGAACGATCCCCACAATGGCATCAAAACAAACACACACACACACACAGCTGCACGTGTCTAAATATAGTCCTGCTGGAGAGAGGAAATCTGGGGGGGGAAGAAGGGAGGAGAAAGGAGCGGTGTAGGGTTAAAAGATGACATCATCCACTCTCCATCGCTCCCTCCATCTTCCCCTACTCCACCCATCAGTCTCTCTTCTTCTGCTGCCCCCCCCCCCCCACTTCAAACAACCGTCATCCTGCTGGAGTGTGTGTGACAGAGAGAGTCAGAGAGAGAGGACAGCGTCGGTTTTAGCTACCATCCACGCCGCCTCTGCACCGCTGTCATTAGACACACACACACACGCACCCCGATGCTTCATACACAGACATGGTGACGCAGAAAGGAGGAGGGGATGAGGAGCCGGGGAGGGTGGCGGCGAAGGGGGGTGCGGGGCAATGAAGCAAAAGGCGGTTAAAAATAGTAGGAGGGCGCTGTAGACGCGTAAACTGCTCAGCGGCGTGCGGCGAGGATGTCAGGGCATTATAAATATCACCTTAAGGGGTTTAAGTGACGTACTTGAAGTCCATCTGTAAACAATCTAATCCTCCTGATGAGATTCAGGACAAGACCATTGAGGAAACACGGGTGGACAAGCGTGGACGTTAGCGTGGACGTTAGCGTGCTGGACGGCATGGGACGGCCAGAGGTTCAGATATTCCGTTAACAGCCTCCCAGGACGGAGGCGGAGCGCTCACACAGGCCGCTTTTAATTAGAACAGCAGGTACTTGGAAGTTCTCGCACGATGATGCTAGCGAGACTAGCTAATTATATCAGCTAGTCATCAGCATAGAGCATAAACAGAGATGGCAGGAGTAGATGAAACAAGCTGATTTGAGACACACACGATTAGACGAGCTCGTTACTTGTGTTACTCGTGTTTAAACTCTCCCCAGCGAGCCGATCTAAACAAAACCTAAGCTATCTCCCTCCATCCGCCTGGCTGTCCCGCTCATTATTCGATTAGCGGCGCTGTAAAACTGCGTTCTCGTGTTCCCCCCGTCTCTCCCCCGATCCCTCGTCCAATCAAAACCACATCTGAACTGGGATACGCGGCGCGGCGCCTTTGCTAGCCCAATATTTGCTTTGGTTTTCCCACCTTTAGCACCTCAGGAGAGCGTGCTCAATCAAGAACAGGCAGAGCTAGCGTCTCCTGCCGTGTAATATCCTCCGTCTTTTATTTTACCCTTATCTCACCGTCCCTCCCACCTCATCCACCTGTCAGCATAATGTCCGGTCATTTCCGCTCCCCCCCCACCACCTCCCCTCCCCCTTAATTGATCGCAGAAGCAAAACCTAGAATCCATCGCTTCTGTAACCCAATACCAGACCCGTGCCCGTCCAGCTGGCCTCACTCTCCTCACACACACACACACACACACACACACTCAGGCGCCCACGTACAATCTGTCCTGATTATTTTAAAGCACAATCGGAGCAGACTCGCCATAGACAAACCAAGATAATGTGGACAAACACGGCAAAATTAAAAACATTGACTGGACGTTGTTGGCAGTTGTTGGTGAAACACGTCCAGACGCACACTGTCATACGTGATGCTAGTTAGCCTAGCTAGCCTCCCCGCTAGCAGTCGGTGTTAGCAGGGGAGCTACTACTGTTAATATCTGGCACGGGTGCCATTTAACAGAATGAGTTAGCAAAGTGGTGGAGGTAGAGGAGCCGTTGTGTCTAACGCAACCTCGACTCATCTCTTAAAGCAAGAGCGCCGTTAAATCAAGGGGAGAGATTTGTCCTTTCACAAACATGCTTCGGCTTCACGTGGAGCAGCTCTACAGTTGCTAACTTCGTGAGCATTCAAACCTGGAGAAAAGGGGGAAAAAATGCAAACATTATGAGCCTCCAACCGTCCGACTGGGGATCTAAAATCAATCAAACCTTCGTCATATCTTCTGATAATCGGCCCCTAAATGGTCGTCGGATGTCAAAGGAGAAAGACGACAGCACAGCTAGCAACAAACTTTCATCGCAAGCAGCGACATTTAGATTCGCTTTTTTTTTTTTTTTTAATTTCAGGCATATCCTTGGACACCAAAATTTCAGGCGACGGGCTCGTTTCATCCCTCGTTCTCGGAGGTGTCACGCATTCCCCGGCATAATCTCTCCATTGTTTGCGGTAAAAACGGCCCGATTTGGAGGACATTACGAACCGCGCGTGTAGCCGTCGAGGCGCCTCTATGCTAACGCAAACAAGTAGGGCAGCAAAACCTCGGCGCGCTAATTAGCCGTCATATTTCCATTGTTTTAACTGGTGTCGATTCCTGTTTGCAGTAATTGCGTTTCTGCCTACGCAGGTGATTCACTGAGCTATTTATACGCATCTACACACAGCCCTGACACCTGCAGTGCATGCTGGGAGATGCCATGATTTGAGCGCTCCGCGGAGGCAGCGGCGGGAACGGGCGAGGTGGGAAACGTGCCCCTGGGTTTTCAGGAAAGGTTACGTCGGTTATTTTGGGTTAAAACTGAGTCCGACGTTAGCGATTTGCTGACTAGATCACGGGCAGAAACGTGACCTTAGCCGGCGGCGGCGGCGCAGCAGCCACGACTGGGGGGCCTGACTGGTCCCCGGGCCCCTGGAGGCCCCGTGGGTGACAGTGGGGTGGCTGGAGCTGAGGGGGATCTTTAGAAAGGTTCTGTTGGACATTTAAACGTTGTTTAGAGCTTTAATTTCATGAAAACTGCGCACGTTCACAAGTCTGGGCTCTTATTGAACACAAGTCCTGCGCTGGCCTCCGTCAGGAGCCGTCTCCCCTATCTAACATTAGGTTTCACTTTCACTTCTGACGCCAGAACTGGTTTCACTGGGTCACCTTTCCTGGTAGACAGTGGATCCTGGATTACACACACACACACACACACACATCCAAACTAACACAACCTGAACTCAATTCTGACCTCAGCCTTGTTTTAACCCTCAAACAGCCCTTTAAAGATGAGGACCAACCAAAATAGCCTCCCTATTTCCTAAAAATGTCCTCACTTTGATAGCAGAATGAGTAGCTTAGTAGCAACACCACACACACACACACACACACGCAGAGGCTTAAAATCCAGAAATGGGGGGGTCATAAAATGGGTGTTTTTCACAGCTAAGGAAGGAAGGACGGCGGCTGAGCAACGGACCTTGAAGGAAAGTCTCTCCATAAATTCTATGTTTGGCACAAACGTGCACGCTGGCAGAGGCCGAAGTGAACAATAAACGGTCCGCCGCGGCACAGCGCTCTCAAGTGCGGCTCTGGTCCGGGAACACAGGCCTGAGACGCCCGCCCGTACCAGGGGCGGGTGTTTCCGGGGGGGGAACAGGGCCCTTCATCCTCGCCCTTGATCTGCGGAATAATTGGCCGGCTCTGATTGGCCGCTCCAGAATGCTTCTCTGGTTTACAGGAACGCCGCAGAAACAAACGCGTTTCACCTTTTCAAGCTCACTTTTGAGCCTCTCCCGGGTGTCAGGCCTCAAAGAGAGGCGCCGCTGTAAAGGTGAGGGGGGGGAGGGGTTAAATCGGCTGCGGATGTGTGTCTCCCCGGAGAGCAACACACCCACAGCTACACTTGGCCTACATACCGGCTCCCACAGACTTCCCCACACCTGCTTCTCCACCGCTGCAGAACCTTACTATCGTCTCCTCCTGGGGATCTGGAGCTCGACACCAACTGGGACTTTGCCTGCGGAAAACCGCGGCGAAAGCCCTCCATCGTCGGGGCGGGCACGCCCGTCACGTGGAGGCCTGGACCAGGGTGACGAGGCGTAAAGATGTACTCCCGGACACTCCAGAAGGAAATAGGTCCTGTCTGCAGCGAGGGCTGATGGGATAGGTTTGAGGGAGTGACCTGGCGGCGAGGGGTCAGGGGCGCGCAGCTCCACACGCTGCACGAGGAATAACGGTCGAGAGGAAGAGGAGCCGCGACGGCTATCGGAAAAGAGACGGAAGAGATTTGATTTTTGACGCGGGAAAGTTTGAAGAGCGGGAAACGATCGGCAGGCCTGAAACGGTCGAAGACAACGTAGCGCGCTAACAGCGGACAGCAAGAACCCGAAGCTAAACCAGTCGCCTTCTTGTGCTGGTGATGTCATCCTCAGACCGGGATCGGCCGATCAGGGTTCACGTTAGCCGAAAGTTAGCATCCCTGAATCCTTGAAAAGTGCCATCAATAACCTTAGAGATGGGGATGGACCAATAACAGCGTGCTAACCTGGTAGTTAATCGTAGCTTTGGCTAACTCATAAAGTTCTGCCGTATTAGCATAAGTAGTTTATGGAAATATGTTTACTGATAAACAAAGCTGGGGACATTAAATTACTCTGGGAATATTTAGCTCCTTGCTCCCGACACAGAAACAGAAAGGTGGCGGCGGCGGAGGCTAATTCCCGCTCCGCCTCTGCCACCAGGGGGCGGCGTTGAGCTCCTGTGTTGATTTGTGGATGGATAAAACTAATTATTTATGCGACGGATCAATGATCCGGCGAATCCTTTCACGATCACTCGCATCTTCAGATTTGGCCAAACTGTAAATAAAGCGTCTTATTTGTGGGTGAATCGGCACTTTGCCGGTTCGTCCTGACACCTCTTAATCAGCGCTCATCACCGCCAGGGTTTCATCTTCCAGTTTTAGGCCGTTTGATCTTCATCTGCTGGAGGAAATCTCCACATCAGAAGGTGCGGAACGGGCGTGAAATCGTGCAATTAGTCAGGACGATATCCAAGGCGAGGGATGGCTATAAATGGGGGGGGGGGGGGTTAGCGTTCTTGGTTTTTAACATTTTGTCCCAGGAACGGTTTTAGCCGGGATAAATTGGGCAGGAGAGCTTTAAAAGGAACCCAAAAGCGGATCATCTCCTTTTAAAGCCTCCACTGTCACCTCTGGCAATTAGGGAGGAGGACAAGGGCAGGCAGGACGGCCCGTATCGGTGGACATCTATTGATAGAAAGTCCATCGGCAGACCTTTTCCGGAGGATTGTTCCGTGTGGTCTTTGGAATGTGATACCCGGAACAGCGGGAGAAAAGCTGAAAGGAGCTTACCTTTGAGCAGGGGGAGCGGGGTGAGTTCCACCTGGGAGCTCTGGTAGCGGAACTGGGACGAGCTGTGGGACCTCCTCTGCCGGGCCCGGCGCATGGACCTGCGCGGGAAGCCGTCCACCTTCTCGGCGGACGGCACCAGGAAGCCGGTGGTCGGCGAGGATGGGCTGGATGGGGGCAGCTTGGTGGTCTCCATGGTTTGCGCTTGGACGGCTGAGCGGTTAGATGACGGACGGACGGACGGACCGCGGACGGCGGCGCCCGATGGCTCCCTGCGCGAGCGTGCAAATGGGGTGTACGGGGAGGACGTGGGGTGCGGGAGGGGGGGGTGCGAACGGAGGAGCTGGTGGCTGTCTGGATTAACGATTGATCGGGATGAGGAGGCGCTCAGGGGTGGAGGAGGATGAGGAGGTGCGGAGGGTAAAGAGGGGGGGTGTTTGGTAGGTGTCCGGTCAGTCCCGTGCTGCTGTGGCCCTCGCCGTCTCTCTCAGAGCCCGACAGGAAGTGGCAGCGGCAGCATTCCCAAATCTTCTCACTTCTTTTTTTCCGCACGGATGCAAATATCACTTGTGTGTCATCCCTGTGGAGAAGTGGCCCGCACAGATGATGCTCAGACAGGCGCGTCCCCTCACACGCACGCATATACACACTCACACACACCTCTAGTGGTGCTACATACACACGCTATGTCATCGGCCTGAATCTCAATATGGATTTCTCTATGAGCAACAATTAGCCTCCTGTGCTAATCCAGATGGAAGAAGGGGGGGGGGGCGGACAAACACAATAGCACCGCGGCTTGGTGTGGAGCTTCTCCTCGATGGTGATCTTTATAAAGCAGATCTCTGACTGGTCCTGGTGCCGGATGATCTAGAATCATCAATCTGGGCCCACCTTGGCTGCCGCATCACTGTGTCGGACGGATCCTCTTTCGGACATTTAAAACGGCTGCACCTGCTGTGTTTTGTTCCCTTTTCGGTGGCGGGCGCCTGATGCTTCTCGTCGCGGTTTCCCCCCCCCCAACACGGTCGTCACAGCCTCCCACTTCTCGCGGCTCCTCCGGGTCTTCGCACGGGTGGAGGGAACAAACCTGGCCGCGCAGGTCGTCCGCCAGCGGCCGGAGGAAGAGCCGAGCGCCGCCGCACCGCCCCGTCGCTACCTCCGCGGAAAACACAAGAAGAAGAAGGCGCAGAGCAAGAAAATAGGGACAGGGTGCCGAAAGAGGCGTCCTCTGTGGCAACAGTCAAAAATACGCACAAATACGGCGGTCTCGGTTATACAATAGCACCTCGTCTGGCTGTCAGACCGACGCGTTCCGCTCCTGCCCCCCTTCTCGGATCCCGTTATCCGGTCGTCCGACAGCGCGAGCGAGCGACGTCAAGCGATAAGCAGGATGTGAAGGAACCCGGAAATGAGCCGCTCAGACTTTCAGAATAAAACAGGAGTGAGTAACGTTAAATTGTATCGTCGTTTTACATCAGTTTTTGTAATTATTCTAAACTGAGATTAAAGCAAAGTAAAATTATTCTTTAATTGGTTAATCCCATACAGTTTGGAGCAATGTAGTGTTGTGAAGTAATGGTCAGGATATAGAATGTGGTCTCAATAATATAACATCTAGGGGCAAAACAAAACAGAAATAAAGATACGGATTTCACGGTGTCCGAATTTTAGCATCTCTAAATACACTTGTAAAATTGCGCCTGCGTGAAAGAAATGTCGGCGAGGGTGCATTCCTCTTGTGGATGAAAATGTCTGGAAAAGTGACAACATTGGACTAAAAATGTTTTTAACATTTTTAGATTTCTTTGAAAAATTGGTATTCAAGGTACGTCAGTTGGTGTGACACCTAGACAAATGCTAAAAAAAAAATTACGTCAATTTTTTTGGCACAGAAAACCTTAATTATAATAAAAAATATCTAGATTAATATTGATTAATTAATCAAACTATTGGCTGGTTTGTTGATTGTAATGGATTACACGTGTGCTGGATATTAATTTTAATTATTTTTTGTTTGTTTTTTCATACAGGCTACTTTCCAACAGTTTGATCGCGTTCACGCCATCGCCACTGGCAGTGATTGTCTTATTTTGAAAGGTATAATCGGATGTGAACCAGTGTGTATTGCCGTCTGCTCGATGTTTTCTTATAAAGGTGGCGCATGGAGAGAGAGTCTCACTGCAGATGACGCTATAGGATTTATTTATTTATTTATTTATTTGCTCTTTTTTTGTGTGTGGCGCGGTTTTGCCTCCTTCAATCACTCAATTTGATGTGAAAGTAAAAAAAATTGAAAAACCGCATCAACGCTTTCTCCTCCGAGCGTGACACCTCTGCGAAGCCGTTGGCTGCTGTTTCATCCTGAAGGGAAAGACACCCACTCTGACATCGCATCACCCTCCCTCCCACATTCTCCCCCCATTTTCCTCGCTTCCTGTTCTAGGCGGGCGGGTGTGTGTTAGTTTTATGCGGGGTTACGTTTAATTGTACAGTCATCCACTGCGCTTAAAAGCTCAGAAGGGTGGCGATTGCATTATCAGGGCCGGCCCTGAACGGCTTTAGTTCCCCGGGCGAGGTTGCACTTTGGGACCCCTACCCCCATCATAGCTGCATGTTCCAGAAAATATCATTTAGAAACACAAATAAACCATGGAAAAATAAACAAAGTGCTTAAGTTTTTGCAGCTTTATTAAGAAACGTTCAGTAAACAAACACACACTGGTAGCACACAAATACCTGGCTGTGCTAAACACAGATTGGTTTGGGGGGGGCAGTAAATGCAGAGCAGGCGTGTAATCACGAGGGCGAGACTGTGGTCTTAAGGTTTAACCAGCAGTTAACGCCGCTCCGTTGGGCACAAAGAGCATTAGCACCAAGTTATTATAGAGCTTTTCAACAGCAGCCATTTTGGAGAGAACAGGCGCTGATTAAGGCTGCGTTCACGTGCACGCCTTTCCTCAGCATGTAGGGAAAGTTGTCCTATTTTCCAACCTGCAGCTTAAATTATTTCCTTTGCCCATCTGAAGTCACAGATCATCCTTGTGTTAATGACTTTTAACAGCGGATTGGGCCAGTTTTCTGCATCCTTTAATTTCTGCATTTAACTTAAATCTTTCCTAAATCTCTTTTGCCTCATAAGCTCAATAAAAATCTGAAACTAATGTACATTTCTCTCCTGTTATCTTATGTGTTTGTGAAAATGTAAAAGAAAGAACAGTATAGAATAGTATTTTACTATAATAGTTTTTTAGTATATTATACACAGTACAAAATGATCAATTATAATATTAAATGCTTGAATATAAGACAGTCAGTTGTGTTTTATTTAGTTTAATGATTAGATGAATGTACTAGAGTTCTCCAATTTACATAACTACTTATATTTTTCAAGTTTATCACCTACAATGGACACCACTAATCAATAATAAGTAGTAACATTTCTTTATTGTGAAAATAAACTCCACGTTAGATAGAGACTGAAAGGATTTTGTTTGTAAAAGTGTTGTTTTTAACCATTCATGAATTCATATTGCAATACACCGATTAGCCGCTAGAGGGAGCTAATCAACAGTGAGTCCACATTCATCACTTCCTGTTCCCAACTATAACAGCCATATAACATAAACACATATCACAGCCAAGCCTAGTTATAAGAGGTAGAAGTGAGGGAATGTTTTATTTAAATTAAACACGGAGCATTATTACTTGCAATTTATCACAAAATGTAGTTAAATCGTTTTGAAATGAAAGCCAATTTACACATGAACACATCACAAGAATCAGTGATAATCAGTAGCAGCAACACTTGTTGGGCACGTGCATGATTTCACAATAAACTGGGTATAATTAGTATTACTAAATGTCAAATAGTTTTCAAAAGTTCAGTCGAGTAAGTGGAAATCGCACAGTAAGTGTGATTCATTGGAATGTTGTCCCACACAGTTTGAAAGCTTCTGTCAATTGCAGTTGTGAGAAGAATGCGAGCAATTGGGTAATCAGATAAAACCAACATGTCAGAGTTACGCGGAATGGTGAGTACCTCATGGGAAGCTAAATTTGGAACTTCCAAAAAGGGTCTGGCGTAAATGCCCAAAAAGAGTGCTGCATTTCAACAGGCTAAAGTGCAAAGTTGTGAGGGCTATTTCGGTAAAGATGTCTACTGTTCAGAAACAACACAGTTCGTTTCGCCCTCTTGTAATATCCAGTCGTTGACCTCGAGGAGCTCCAGAAAGCTGATGTCTCTGGAGGTGTCCTCCAGAGAACTCCGTAGTTCAAAGTACTCTCTGGTACCAGGGGAGGTCTGGGGCGCTCCGAGGGGGCTGGGGACCGTGAGCAGGGACAGAGGGAGCCCCGGATTGGTGCTGGAGGGGTGGGAGTAACTTGGTTTGGAATCGTTGAGGTTTTCAACCAGGTGAGTCTGGGGGATGCTCACAGGACACAGGGGGTGAGAGGAGTCTGCCCCGGGGCAATGAAACAAAGAGTGAGGAGCAGGCGCTGTGATGAAGGAGGAATGTGGGGAAGTTTTAGAGCTGCCGGAGGAGAAGAGCTCACAGGATGTGGCCGCGGGAGCTGGGGTCAAAGGCGAGCTTCCTCCAAGAGAAGCTGAGGATGTAGCGGCCGGAGTGGAGGTCTGGTTAGAGTCCGGGAAGGACACGGAGAGAGGGTCCGCTGGACCAGAGCCGGGACCCTTGAGGCAGCAGAAAGGCTTGTGGCGCTCCAGGGCAGCAGTGTAGAGGAGGGCCTCCCGCTCTAAGGAGGCTATCTCCTTCCTGAGGGCAGAGTTAGTGCCCTCCAGAGACTCCAGGTCCTACAGCGGGGACACACAACCAAGCGGCGACAGGTGAGAAAGGAGGAAAATCTAGATCCAGGAAATGCAACGTTTGCGTTACGTTCGCCAGCAGTAAAGGCGACATTCAGACTGTTTTCCTTAAACTTGAACCAACGACTGAGTCAGCTGACTCTTCTTTGTCTCAACAGCACGGCACCGCTCGGCCATAAACGCTGATAAAAGATGTATATCACAGGACAAATACCAGTCCGTCCACGGAATCTCACTCAAGGTGTGACTTGTGCCACAGTAAAGCTAAACGACTCCTCTCTGAGACTCTGTAGCGGGAATCACCGCACTGAACGGCGTGGGCGTGATGGCGGACGTCAACCGTCAGCAGCCGTCCCACGAGTGAAGCGGGAACAGGGGCGCGATCGGCAGCTAAAAGCTGCTCTGATCAGCAACCAGACAAACAAACAATCAATAAGGATGTTTCACTGTAACCACGATTTACTCGAATTTCCTTGGACACGTGACATGTCACGTTGATATCGGTTAGCTTTGTTTGTTTGTTTGTTAAATGTCTGAGTTTAATGTCTGAGCTGATGGATATCCGTTCTTCCGTAGAGTTGTGTTTCCACGCTGACGGCCGATTGGACAGATAGGAGCGCGGCGGCGGCTAACGCACAGCTAGCTGAGGGAAAAAGTTGGGATTAGCTCCACTTTTTGGAACATTTCAGGTCATTGCCGTTCGTTATCATCGAAGCCAAGCAGGTTTTTCAGATAACCAACAAAGAACTTTTCCTGCTTAAGTTTTGTGTCAGCGTGGCCGCTTTATTTGGCGCGTTGCTACTGAGCAAGCTAGCATACACATATACCTTTAATTATTTACTTATATATTCCTATTTTTGTAAGGATGACTAAGATTATGTTACCATAATGGTAGCAAAATCTTGTCTTTTTCTTTAAGAGTTCCTGTAACTTCCTGGTTAGAGCCAAAAGCCAAAGGGACGAAGGATATCATCAGTCAGAAAAAAAAAGTACAGGTGTCAAGAGGTTAACACACAACACACGGGTGATAAGTCAACGATAAACTTAAGCCGAGTTACAGACATTAAAACCAGGCTGGTGGCAAGTGGAGGACAAAAACCAAAAGTATGGATTCCTTCAAAAGAACAAAAAATAAACCCACATTTGGATCAGTGACCAGATTGTCTCTTGATGTGATATTTAATTGGAGAATTGAAATAAAAGCTATTTAAAAAATATTTTATAGGAATAAAACTGTAGTTGATTGTGTAGTAAGGAGATTTTAGCCCACAATTGCGCTTTAATTTAGCCGTCAAACGAGGACTGTTTAGAATTTGGCGACATTTTGTCATTATGTCTGAAATTTGCTTTATGGTAAAACATGTAAATGTGTTCAAAAAGCAAAGAAACATTGGTCCCAATGGTGTGTGTGTGTGTGTGTGAGTGTGTGTGTGTATGAGTGAGTGAGTTCAAAGTGAAGGTCAATCCCGACTGGGAGCGATTCTCCTAAGGAGAGTATTTACAAGAAACAGCCAGACGCGTTCAGGCAGATTACACAATCCAGACACACCGCTAGTCACTCAGGCCCTGAGCGTGTGTGTGTGCGTGTGTGTGCGTGTGCGCGTGTGTGAGACCTGGTGAAGTTGGTCGGCCCTCTCTGTTTGCTTTTTCCTGCTCTTCCGCGCAGCTTCTCTGTTCTTGTCCTTTTTCTTCATCCCTGGCTGCCTCGTCCGTCCATCTCCTTCTTGCTCCTGTGAACATCAATGAGACTCATTTTAATGCGAACTCTCCAGCGTGTACGAATTCCCTCAGCAAAATAAGCGCTCTTTGGAGCATAATTGAACCGCGTGGCTTGCTGGGATATCTCCACTCACCCATGTGGCCCCGGGATTTTTTGATACACTCCTGAGATTTCACCTAGACATGACCGTGTAACTTGACCAACCAGGAGGTCCCAAAAATCAAAACCGAATGTGTCCTCACTGGTAAAAGAGGAAGTCGGTGCGCTTTTTTTGGAAACCCATGAGGCTAAACTTAAGGCACAGATCCTCCCAGGGCAAACATAGCTGAGCTGTGACAGTAAATGTCTCACCCTCCACTCAGTTTTCCCATCATGTCTGATGACGTGTTGACAGCGTGAAATCTCACATCAGTTTGTTTAAAGCCTGATTTCCTGACTGCATGTTGAGCAGCCTGGTTGGACACTTTTGAAGAAATCCCTGCCCTTGCTAATGGATTTGATACATATGAGGGGGGAGATAAGGGTCTCAACTTGCTTGGAAAATGACTTAAACGTCCAGTGACGTGCTGCTTGTTGAGGCTTTTATCTAGTCCTTCTATTATTTCCATTATACTTTAATACTGGTGAGACAGGGACAGGGAGAGCAGAAAAACACGTGTTTTCCGTCCTATGAGACCTTTAACCAACCTAAGAGTGGATCCCTGCAGCGATTATTCCCCATATTTCTGACCAAATTCACATTTCTCTCTTGATATGTTTAGTTTTTTCCAATTATACTCACCGAGCTGGGTGTGTTACTATGTCTCTCTTCCGTTGACAAGGAACTGGAGCTGATGGACATGTCCACGCTGTCCGTGAATAAAGAGATCAGCTCTACCTGTAGCGGATCGTCCGGGGATCCTTCCATTATCTGCGCTGCATTCCCGCAGGAGAGAGGCCATTCAGCGGAGCCGCACCGGCGGCGAAGCGGCTGATACGAACGGGGTTAAATAAATAGATACATTTAAAAAAAAAAAAAAAAGATGATGTTACTTAAAATGTGGCGTCTGTGACCAAATGTCCAATGCATGTGTGTTGTGAGGAGTTTGTCCACGGTCGAGTGGCTTTTGTAGGCATTGATGCAATCGGATGCTTTCGCTTTCTCTTTATTTAAAGTGACCCAATGCGGTGCAGCGGGTGGGTTAGGGTGTGTCCGCGCGTGGGGGCAATTGTTTCACTTTCTCATTTAATTCTATTAAGGCTGCTTTACGTTTAAACACAGTTTTAGTCGACCGAGGAGCGATCAGTGTTACGGCGGTGTGATCTTTTACGACGGAATTGAACGCATCATTTCGAATGAGGGGGGGGGGGGGCAGGAATTTGGGGTTTATTGCTAATAACTAAGCACCCATGTGCAGGTGGATTTGTCTGCTAGATTCGGTGTTGAGGGTGTGTGCGTGTGACAGCCGTTCAACATAAAGGGTGCTTAAACATGCGTGCCCACAGCCCATTCAACTAAATTATTTACTGTTAGTCATTTTACTTTATTATCTTGGTGATATACATTATTTTGGGGGGTCTAAGAGATGTTTACACCAAGAGGCTGAAAGGCTATACTCTTGAATTATGATTTAATCTTATGTGGCGCCCATTCCACTCAAATAAGGCTCTGATAGCTGCGCCCTAAAACGAGAACTGGCCAATCAAGCAGCTTCTGAAGCTTGTTCAGCCAATCAGGCTTCGCTATTCCCGAAACCAACCAATCGTTGGGTGCGAGGGGCGGTACTAGTATCCAGCATTTCCTGGTTCGCAATGCTTGTTGATGCTCGCTGCATTTCAATCTTTACAAAAAGATTACCCGTATCCTAGTTGATAAATAATCCACTTTGCGTCTGAGCTGGACACCGTCGCGATGGGTTTGTTGACAATATTGAAGAAGATGAAGCAAAAGGAGCGAGAAATGAGGCTGCTAATGTTGTATCCTTGTGGTCGTGTATTAGCTTAGCTGTAAACTAGCATCCAGGCGCGGATCTCCTCATAAACGTTTTAACGAATCTAGCGTTAGATGTTCACACCATTACTTTACTGTCTTGTTTCACCCTTTTGGGTTGCACCGCGCTATCTTTTAGCATGGCTTGTTCCTTAACCGGGTACCTGCAGGGGGCTGGATAACGCAGGCAAAACCACCATCCTGAAGAAGTTTAACGGAGAAGATGTGAGCACCATCTCACCGACTTTAGGCTTCAACATCAAAACTTTGGAGCACAAAGGGTAACTTAAGCTGAATCTTTCCCCCACCCAAAACAAAAAGTTAAACCCCTGTCATGAACGTGTTTCTATTACGCACGCAGTGCTTACAACAAAGTGTGTTTTCTAGATTTAAGTTGAATATTTGGGATGTTGGGGGTCAGAAGTCCCTGCGCTCCTACTGGAGGAACTACTTTGAGAGCACAGACGGGCTGGTGTGGGTGGTGGACAGCGCAGACCGGCTCAGGATGGAGGACTGCGGGCAGGAGCTCAGCAAGCTGCTGCAGGAAGAGGTGAAGCCTGTTTCCCACTTCTGGAGAAAGATATTTTTGGTTACGTATGTTGTCTTTTACTTCCAACCCTGCGCAGAGGTTAGCTGGTGCAACGCTGCTGGTGTTTGCTAACAAACAGGATTTACCTGGAGCTCTGTCCAAGGATGCAATCCAGGAGGTAACGAGTGCTCGGCACTCTCCATGTTCTTCCTGATCCTGCGACCTTCATCGTGCCTGTTCCCCTGCAGGCCCTGGCCCTGGATGAGATCAAGAGCCATCACTGGTGCATCATTGGCTGCAGCGCAGTGACGGGGGAGAACTTGCTGGCAGGAGTGGACTGGTTACTGGACGACATCGCTGCGAGGATCTTCACTGCCGAGTGACGGCCCAGTTCCAGTTGGACCCAGAACTCTAATGAACTGAAAACTATTTATGGTTTGCAGAATGTAGTGTGTGACTTGTCAGTAAAGGGTGATTCTTGGGATCAGTTCACTTATTTAAGCTGTTAAACACGCAACTTTGTGCCTGAAGGATCATTAGTCCAATTATGTGAGAGAATGTTACGAGAACAAACTTTGGCCAATGTAAAGCTTTCACTGGCAACTTAATACTCTAAGCAGACGGCTGTTGAAATCCAGACTTTGTCCTCTACCAGGGAAGGAAATGGGAGCCCGGTGGGGAAGTGTTGAACCAGTAGGATAGAAAACCCTGCTGGTGTCTGCCCTCCAGAACTGGGTTTGGATCGCACGTCAGGGTCGCTCATGTTTTGCAACCTCACTCTTGGCTCAAATTCCAGCAGGACAAGAGTTTCATTAACTTCACTTTATTGTTCAAATAATTGAGGAAAATACAATAGTTTCATTCAGTCATCAAGCAAACAGGTCTTGAGCGTTGAAATGGCGCCACCTTCAGTCTCAAACCTGTAACCAAAGAAGTGCGTTAATAATGCACATAAAACCGAGCGGATACATTTTGTTGCCACGCCTGTCTATTATTAGGGAATTATAAGTCAGAGAATACCGATCAGTCATGAATCATCAGACTGGGGCGGTAACTTACTCATCATTTGACATTTTCCACACAAAAAGCCTCACTTGGGCATCATTTACCTTCTAAAATCCCAGGCTGGCGCACGGCACAGGAGATCCCGAGCAATTCCAACCTGCAACAGGTCAGAAATTAATCACCTGATCCGATAAAGGTGATCACGGCTTTGCAACCGTTTCAGTCAGAAAATACCGATCAGTCATGAATCATCAGACTGGGGCGGTAACTTAAGTCATCATTGGTCGGATACGAGTAAAAACTGATTCACCTAAGATACGTACCTCAGCCGGGACAGAGCGAGGCATCTTCAGTGATCCCAGCACATCCCAGCTGTAAACAGAAACCAGTTAGATTCCAACCCTTAAGAGATAATTATAGATCTGAGCACCAGTTTCCATTCAGACTGTTGGTAACCCCAACAAGTCTTCCCCTTCCTGCCAAGGCAACACCAGTGGGTTCACCTTTTCAGGTTCTGGCGTTGACGCAAGGCGTAAGACGTGTGCGGGTGTCATCACCAAGGAAACCGCTTTCCTACCACCCCAACACAGCGCACGTCCACTCACCGGGGCGACGATCCGTGGTAGCACCGTCAGCATCCCACAGCAGAAACCTGAAATAAAGGGGACGAGTGTAAGCACCGGTCTCGCTGGTTTGAAACGGCCGACGCTGCTCTACACTGATGTCAGATGTTCCATTTCTCAACAGGTGTTCAGACGAACGAGATTCCAATATTATCTCATCATTGTCAGCAGGTTTGAGGATTTCTGTGAACGTCCCCGTGGCAGAACTCACCTTTAGCTCGATGCATCGCGGGGAGGACCCTCAGACACCTGCGAGACAGATTACAGACCCTCAGTTGGAGCAGGATTTGTTTTATTTAGAAGTTCGGGAAGAGCAGAGGTGACTGAAGCGCAGCTGCTCAGATGTTCGTGTCGTTTCACATCGGGTCAAAGTGAGCTAAGTTTCATCATCATTGAACCACGCCGAGAACGGCCGCAGGGCTGAGCTCACCTGGCAATGCCGATGACTCCGCCCTCCGAGATCAACTGCAGGAAAGAGACGATGTTAGACAAATCCCACTACAATGCCGCCACGTGTGGAAGTTTAAGCGTTCGATCAGGGCTTTGGTGACAAACTGCCATGGGACAATTAGCCGTCCAGTTGTTTGATGGGTTTAACCCCATTTCATCCTTTCAAACAGTCACAACCCTCTGTTAAGTGTGCGTAATACCTACATCTGCAGACTTCCACTTTGCCCCGTACAGCAGAGGTAGCATCCGTCTTTAGTCCCTCCTGGAAGACAAACGCCACCTTAATCCCATCCAACACATAAAAACCCCATTCATTTTACAACCAGGGGGGGGATCAGATTCAAGGTTGGCATCACTTCAAAATCAGGCATATGCTTGTCATTATTTGGAATCATCATGTTTAGACCCCAGTAATTAATTTAATTAAGTGAAGGCTCATGTCACTCACCTCTTCAGTCTGATTATCAGAGTTATACAGAAGCAGAGAGCAGTCTGTAAGTAAAGTAGGACATTAGTCATGTAGTAACACATTAAATGTGGGTATAGACATTTAAGTGGCCCATCAGATTGAAAATGTGGCATCATTAAAATCAGACATATGCTTGTCTATATAAATATCATCAACAATAGCCACTGCTGGACTGGTTTAATAACTCCTTTTAGTTCTTACCTGCTCAGTTCCCTTTATTGTTAGCCAGGATCAAACATCTGAAATGGAAAAAAGGAGGTTTCACCAAATTGTGTGTCATAGTTTCTCCTTAAGCTAGTTAGCATGAGCTCCTGTTCTACTCAGAATCTGGTAAAGACATTTCTTCAAAGGCCAATTCAGTAAGAGAGAGTTCAGAGATTCATCATTGCAGCACTGAGCAAAAAAGGTCATTTAATTCTACCGGGACATGGGAGAAAAATATTTACCTTAGTTTTTACTCGTTCGTGAGCCTGGAGAGAACAAAACAGTTGAAGTTGAAGACTCTTACAAAACAACCATACGTACACACTTCGATCACGCTACTCAGTAGATTGAGATAAAGTTTCCTCAATGGATTATCAGTGAGAGAGTTCAATAACATCATTGTAGCAGCATATTCTGTTCAGTTACTTTAAAATATTTACCCTCAGCATGACGGAGTTTGTCATTTTTCGCCGCCCTGCAAAGAGAAATAGCGAGTTAGCATCGGTGGCTGCATGGCCTGCAGCACATACCGGCTCCCTGCACGTGCCAAACACGTGTTAGCTAAACACCTTTAATTTTTAAGAGCGTCTCATCAGATTTAATAATTGCAATCACAGTACATTCAGTACAGGTCTGTGAAAATTATCATCATCGAGACACCGTCGAGTCTTTTCCCACCAGCATTAGCAGAAGTGCAGGGAGAGATTTGCACTCATCTTTTCACGCAATACTGCATGCATCGTTTAGGAAATACATCGACATTCGATTAAAAATATGTTTCCCAAAGAAAATGTTTGCTATATTGATGGATGGTTTAAGATTAGGCCGCAGCAGGGATTGGGACCTTAAGTCTGGCTGAGATACCAGTTAGCACACAGGTTAAGCGCGCAAAAGTTCCAAAGATAAAACGCTTAATCTCAACCCTTCTGGATCTACAACTAGTTTGCAATATTAGACTTGGGTCGTTAAACATAAGTTTGCGACAAATTGTCTCACTTAAAAGAATCACAGATAGTTCTTACCTGCGACAAATGAATGGAGAGAGTGGAAGAGGAAACTGGTCCGTCTTCTTTTTATCTCCCCCTGCTGAGGGCCTCTTCCGGCTCCACCCATTAACGCCGCGTTGACTGTGGAGGAGGAACCAAAAAAGAAGAGGAGGAACCGAAACTAAGCGCCGCCATCTTGGTACAGGACTAGCATGCACAACTACGAAGGAAAATGTTCCTCCGCATTCTTAAAGTAGAATTACTCACTGAATTTTAGACCGATTTCCAAACTTTTTGAATTTTTAGAAACGTCACACGTGTAGGTATGGCAGAGGCTCCTTGGATATTTTAAATTATGCTGGTTTTACGACCAAAATACAACGTCTACTGAACGTTATCAGCAGACGAGCATCTGTCAAAACTGAAAAGATGCCGGACTTCTGTGCTGCGTACGGATGCTCCAATGAGCGCAACGCACAAACCAAATCTCGGGGGATCACTTTTCACAGGTAAGATAAAGTGACGGATAATGAAGTGAGCAGGTATGGTGAAATAAAGCTCAATGGGACGGACAAAACTCCCCAGCTTCCCGTCCATGTCCTATATGTGACATAACCAGCTCTCATCATCACCCAGCGAATCATAAGATCTTGTGAATCTCTAAAATCCCCCTGGGGAAAAAAACAAATATACGAAAGAAACAAGCACGTCCCTAGCAACGGTGGCATCTAATAGAAATCCTAATAATTAATGATGGATATTTAATTATTTGGAGGCAATTCTTTCAATTCTCTGGCTACTTTTCTTACTTTTTAAGGTTTCCTAAAGACAGCACATTAAGGAAACAGTGGGAACTGGCAGTGAAACGGAAAGACTTTGTGGCATCTGGGAGGTCCCTGCTCTGCAGTGAGCACTTCAGGCCTCATGAGTTTGACAGTACAGGACAAACTGTCCGGCTGAGACACGGAGTCAAACCATCCGTCTTTAACTTCCCGTCTCGTTCACAAAAGGTATTTGTGCCATTTTATGCTTGCATGTGTAGGGATAAAGTACGGTGCGCTTTCTGAGGCTAAAAATGTTCTATTACCTTTCTACCATTTTAGCGAGCGCCACCAAGGGCAACAAAAGCTTCGAGGAAAGCAGAAGAGAGCCTGCCAGCGGAGTCGCCACAGCCGCTCCATGAAGATGAACCGCATTCTAACGCCGTGAGTGTTTGCATGCAAACGCACGAGAGCATCAAGGCCCTGGTTATTAAAACCAGCATCGCATTCGCTCTCCGCCACTGACTTCAGACGCACCCCTATACACATGGGAACACGGTACATTAAAACATACTGTAGTTATTTTTATATATATCTATGTCCCTGTGACTAAGACGCTCATCTAAGGTGCAACCAGTGGGACTGAAGGATGAAGTTAAGAAGGCGGGCCAGCTTCAGTTATAAGCATCACTGTATATTCTTATCTCTCTTTCCAATAGGACCACAATTATGCTTTGCCTGCTTCTCCGACTGCTCTGAAGGCCCGTCTTAGAGAAGCTCTGGCTAGAGTGGAGAGTCTGGAGCGCGAGAAGAGAAATAGCCTGCTGCGGGAGCGAAGGGCGGAGAAAAGAGTGCTCGCTCTTCTCCAGGATCTCGATACGCTTCAAGCCACGCTTTAAATAAAGGCCTGGATGTTTTGTGGGTCGATGTCTCTTTCTTTCATTGTTTAGTCTTTCTTTAGGTCCGTCCTCGATCTATTATGTCTGACGTCGGTTGTGAGCAAACCCTGTAAAAACAGCTTGAAATTTGAACGATTTATGATTATTTTAATCGTGTAGACGCATCATTTCCATATATGCAGCGTCTCTGCGTAGCCGTCTGTGAGCTGACTGACACGCGTTTGAAACACTGTACTTATGAAAACAACTGATGTTTAAAGGGGCTGAATTTGCCATTAGATATACAAAAATGTAGTCATTGTTTAGTCTTTGCTGTCATTTTACAGATTCATTTGGGAGGGAACCTGATGTTGGAACCCTTTCTTGATGGAGTTTCCCTTTTGTAAATGTCCACAAGATGGCGACAAAGGTACCGACGGATGATGTGATCATTAAATAAAACTTCATCAATGTAACAAAGACCTGTTTTTCTACATTCTTTGTGTTTTTGTTCTTGTATGTTTTTGCTACCAACTAGAATGACTTAAACAATTTATAACTGGATTAATCACAGGGTTGCTGTGGATTAATTGTGATTAATCATGATAAAATATAATCATGTTTCATTTTGTACAAGCAAACAGACTCAAACAGGTGTCCCTGACGCGTTAATTTCGTTTTTCTCTTGAATTTGGATTGTTTTACAATGAATGAGCAGATGTGAAGTGTAGCTGCCTCTTGACTGTAATGGAGATGTAAATCAACTGGAAATATTGAGACTGTATTTACATTAGCCAGTGAAGCGCAGCATGGAACTGGCATATCTGCTGTTTTTGAAGTGGAACGAGTCAAAACACAAGAATTTGGAACCTAATCACGGAACTTCAACACAGATCAATAAATTAAGTCTTTATTTACTTACAATCTGTAAAGTTTTATGACGTTATTCCCTCCGAAGACAAGGTGAGCGTCATATATTTGATTTTATAGGCATTCAGTCATTATTAAAAATAGACTTTTACTCTGCTAAAACCTCTGAGGCTATAAAAAACAATCGTCTTTGTACAACATGTGTCCTCTTGTCCCATCAGGTCTGTTGACCTTCACCAGAACTCAGCGAGGAACCTTATCTCTGAGGGAAGTCAAACACAGACAAGCTGTCCTACCTGTGCACACAGACAACAGGGAAAAAACCAACACTGTAAAAGGACAAGCTAAATATTGCGCAATCGCAGCAATAAATACCTGATCAACGTCCAGTATATAAGATCATTCATCCTAAAGTAATTTGCCGTTAACTCTTGTTGCACATCAACTCTTGGTGGTTTCACCGTGCGAAGCCGAAGTTTCCCTGCTGCCACGAGCTCCTGATAGTGTCGCTGCTAATATCTACATCCAAAGCAGCTCAGCTCGGTCGTGCAACACCTGCGCCATTTGAAGCAGCGACGTCAAAGCCAAAATCAGCTGTTTCACCTCCAGGTGACGTGGCGAGGCCGTAAAATTTATCAGCAGATTAGCGTCCAGAAGCAGGGGGGGCGGTCACATGACTCCTAATGTCCACTGGAATTCTGAGAGAGTCGCTACAGAGGCCGGGCTGTTACTTGGATTTCAGCGAAAGTGGCGCTGTGGTCCTGCTTCTTCTTCAGCGGCGGCGAGGGCGAGGTCACGGGCGTGAGCGTGATGCTGTAGAGGTTGGTGATGAAGGCCTCCCACCCCCGTCGGAGGGCTCGGTCCAAGGCCTGACGGAAGAGGAAGAAGTTAACGGGCAAATACCTTCTGGTGCCCTGGATGGGGGGAAAATCCCTCTAAATCTGCTTGTGTGCAACATTTTGAAGTGTAAAGAATGACAAAAGGCGCCTGTTTATCACATTTAACACGGCCGGAACACTATATGTATACAAATAAACAATTCTTGTTATTTACTGCCGTGTTCTATAGACTCTGGACCCTGATAATCTGCTGAAATCTCGCCGGAGGTCAGGCTCCGAGGCCCTGCGGCGGGCACTGATTGGCTGGTGGCGGTGGAATGTTTTTTACGGTGTGGGCTTTAGTGGGTGGGTCAACGGTGGCATGCTCTGCTGCACTGATCAAAGGGCATGATATAGGAGGCTCGGGAATGTCATGGGTGTCTCGACAGTAGCAGAAAACCCGGGGGGACCTTTGAATCTGGCCCAGAGCTTTGGCTGATCGCTCAGACCCGCGTGAGACAGCACCAGGGCTCGCGCCTTCCACATTCTGACCACGGCCCATTTGTGGGTTTATGTTTCCATGGTTACCCCAGTGGTTGCTCATGAGAGACAGATCAGTTTTTTAAAATGTGGTATGGGTGTGTGTGTTCCCGCACAAGTCATGTATTTTACTATCAAAGAGAGGACATTTTAGCAAGTCATCCTACTCAATTTACCTTAAAGTCCTCACAGGGATAGAAATGCCAGTGTGTGTGTGTATGTGTGTGTGTGTGTGTTTTGGCCTGACTTCCACAAACTCTCAGCGGGCGCTTATGTAACCTCCGCGAGCTTAAACATTAACCAGGACATTTTAATCTGGAATTTGTGCAAATGCGGACGCGCCCCCCCAGCCGGGCACTTTCCGCTCTCGCTCACCTTGCGGTAATTCTTGGCGGTCATCCTCTTCACCATCTTCATCCCCTCCTTCTGCTCCCTCGCAGCCCTCCGCTCCTCCTCTCCCTCCCCGCCGTGGCCCCTCTCCGCGTCCCGGATCAGGACCCGGTCGTCCGCCTCCTCCCGGGTGGTGAAGTGGCCCAGCGTGGGCTCCCCGGGGCCTCCGGCGCTCTCCTCCCCCACTGCTACCTGGACGACCACCTCCTGGGAGCCGGGGGCCTCGGCCTGGCCCTCCGCGGGCTCCTCCATCCCGGCCGGGTCCCCCTCTGTCTCCCTCTGCTTCCTCCTGGAGCTCCGTCTCCACCGGCTGCTGCGGCGGCTGGCTTTCCTCTGGAGCAGCGTCTCTCCGTCATCCTCCATCACTCCTTCGCTGAAGTCATCGGCCTTTTCCCTCTGCCCCCCCTCCCCGTCCCCGTCCCCCACAGCAACGGGCTCGTCCAGGCGACAGTAGAACCCGCCAGATTTGTCCAGGAACTTTGGCGCCCTGATGGAGCTCCGTGCAGAGCCATTCCTGGAGTTCCTGCCGATTGTCATCTTCTTGGGTTTTACTTCTAAACCGAGATTAGATATTATTATAATTACACAACCCCGCCTTCACCCTTTCTTTTTTGGGTCCCTTCCTTTGACACGCAGCTCCAATCATGTCACCTATGAACTGTGAGTGGATTTAATCTAAAGTCCTGGAGGTGTACGGTAGTGGGGGGGGTTATCAGGGCTGGGATGGTCACGGAAATTTGCCACGTTCCCTCAGAAGGAGACTTTGACACCCATTTAACCAGCTGGCTGCCCTACAGTTCACCAGAGTTTATGACTTCACGTTTGCTACTCATCCCTGATAAAAGGGATCAGCTGGACCACAACGGCCTCACCGTTAAATCTAGACCTTCAGGAGACCCTTCAGGAGACTCCTAGGGGACTTTCCTGCAGTAGTTCTAGATTTTCGAGAGTGGCTTCAAATGGTTGGAGGTTGTTTTGCCCTGGAAGCTCATTTCTGACAGGTTTGATCAGAACTCCAGCTTCACACAACAAGTCTATGAAAATACTTCTAACATCTGCAAAACCTCAAAATCTGATTGGAAATTTTATGGAAAAAAAATCACAGGCGTCAGATATTTTCTATTTGTAAAAAATATATATACTGTATATTCAGAAAGAGAATAACTAGATGTAGAGGTGGCAGAGCTCTGAAATCAAACTGCGCTGAAGGTTTTGGAAATATGGTTCTAAAGATATAAATGCATTGTTTTACCTGAGATGTTGCTGCTGACTCCTCTCCGTCTGTGAGTGTGTGTGAGGAGAGCTGTGTGTGTGGGTGACTGAGAGCTCAGGATACTCCCCTCACACACGTCACCCTGGCTGAACCTGTCGTCACCGGAGCGCGCACACACACACGCACACAGGAGCTCTCGCTCTCAAGGGCTCTTTGTGTCCCTCTTCCTTCCACACAGACACACACACAGACAGAGAGCTCCCCTTTACATGTTCAAACACACGCTGACTCAGACAGAAGAGATTTATTAACAGTAAAACAAGCTCGTGGGACAAACTGGCCTCAATCAAACCCGTTTGGAAATCAAAGACCATCAATCATTAAACCTGAACCTCCTCTTGGGTCAACCAGCAGCATTGACACGTGAGTCTGACACACAGCCTGGATTCTATAATCCCTTAAGAAACACTGGAATTTTAATATAATCATTAACAATTGCATTACAAAAAGCTTCATTCTGTTGGCCAAATCCAGGTGGAGTCTCTTCCACTCGTCACCAGCAGGCGGCGCAGGATCCTCCTCCGTCATATTACCAAACTAGGACAAGTATCATTAAAAGGGCCAGGATTCCAATCCATAACCTTCTTGCTGGCTGTTGCTTGGTACTGAAACATATGATAAATAAAATCTATAACGTTATAGGGTATTTTCAGTGATGAACACCGTCGGAAAGGGAGCTAAATCTTCTCGGCTTTGCCTGGGATATTGGATAATTATTGTACTGTTGTTTTGGTACGAGCCTACACGCGAAAAAACACATTAAACAGGTGATACTTATTGACCCGCGCAGACGATGACGGCTACGTGCGTCAGTAAATGTGATGTCAGGCCGCAATTTGCACCGAAATTGTTTCCGCCGCGCCGCGCGTCTGATGACGGATGCGTTTCTGAAGCGTCGCGCCGCCGCGGAGCGAGATCGCGCGAGAACTATGACTCCCGCGAGATTATGCTAGTCAAACGCATCATAAAGTACCTGAAATGATAATTAACTTGATGATTGGACTTAGAATTCATACCACGTCTTCTCCTTTCGGTTCATATCCTTGCAGAAACGACGTGCGATGTCATATGAAATGTTGGTTGATTATCAATTTCACCTCGTCCGTCTTTTCCCTCGCAACTTCTCGTGTAACATGACGTCGTTTGATTTAAAAACAAAAGAATGAGCATTGATTTCAGAGAAAATTAAACACCCCTCCATTTTCCTGTGAAACTTGTCATAATTTAAAGGAAATTAGTAGTGGCTGAACGTAAAGACGAGCCAAATATGTTATCCCTAATCCGTGTTTATTTCCAAGGCTAAAACAGACACATGTCACTTTACAATATTACAGCATTAAACAAATACAAGGAGAAAATACTCACAGGCACTAATCACATTCAAGCAGGCACTAGTGTTGGTGATCAACAACTCAAGTACTCATCTTAAACACTTTTACTAAATAAATATTCCCTCTGAATAAATACTACTCAGAAAAAAAAAATACAGGTATGGAAATCTTCTGTTGAATTCAGTGTATTTTCTGGTCATTGACATGCAAAAGATGCGCTTGTGTAGCCTCTAGAAACATTTCAAGAGAAACAATGCTGAAAAACACACAGCTGATGTGCTAGGATGAGATATCACACTTAAAACTTAAGCTTAGCGTTTGTCTCTAAAAGAGAATTATAAACACGAGACACGTACAGCTGCTTCACAATAGGTACGCTAACTACTTAATAATGACAAGAAATCTGAAGTCTTGCACAGTACCTCTTCTCACTTTTACAGTATTTACACTGAAGTCTCACATATGTAGTGTCAAACAGCCGTTTCCTTCTGTTGCGTGCATCCTCAGACCTCCACGGTGGGGTCTGAGCCCAGCCCCTGAGCCTGCAGGGCCTCCTCCCTCTTCATCTTCGGCTTCTCCGTGCGTGTGTGCCACACCAGCACCTAACAAAACACACACAACACACACATAACCACTTAAAAATGTACTAAAAGCCTGAAGATCTATATTCATAAATGTAATTAAATGTCCCAAATGCCATCCATCTGGAAAAACACAATGTGAGCGAGTACAGAAGCCTTTTTAGGCCACTGAGACTCAAATGTGATTCTTAGCTGGAAAACTACACACTTTAGAGCAGTTGTCTGCTTTAGGCTCCAGTTCATCCATGGTAACCAGTCCTTTAAGGAAGCTGCTTTCCAGAAAGCCCATCGGAGCCTCGCCATCAAAACAGGCGTCCGGATTGGCCAGGACGAGTTTGAGGGAAACGGCAAAGCCGGCCATGTCCATTGGGAAGGGCCGACTGGGGCGCCAGCCGGTGTGAAAGCGGACCACCTGGGGGGATTATTGTTCACAGGTTATGATGTAAAATACCCGATATTTAGACAGATCATCAATAAACTCCTTCTGAGGTCACTTCTCTTATAAAGCACAAGCACCGACCTTTCCTCCCTCCACCACAGGTCTCTCGTATTTCATCCCTCCGACCAGCCCCACAGGCCACACCGACACTCGCTGGGTGCTCCTCATCTGTGGCACGCCAACATTGGCTTCTTTAACCAAACAAACACTTGCTCGGGTGAGGATAAATAAGAATTCATGCAAATCCCACCTCTTCAAATATCTGCAGGCTGTACGTGTTGTCGTCGTCTGCGAAGTAAACCACCCCTCGCTGCCTGCCTTCTCCAGGCTGGGGCCTTCTGTCCTCCCTCAACCACCGCAGGCCCTCGTTCCTCTGCTCGACCCCACGGGGCTTCAGCCAGCTGGGGTCATCCTGCCGAGGAGAGCGAGCACAGAAATGTCAACACTGCAGAGACCAGCAAGCTAAAACAGGTGTGGCGTTTGCATCCATCGCCCGCACCTCCTGCAGTTTGCGGTCCTTGGCGGTGGGCACGTGCAGGTGGGTGTAAGTCAGGCCACTCTTCATAAGGAAGTCAGTCACCAGTGGCGTCTTGTGTGGAGAATCCTCCACCACGATCCAGTGCAGCTGGGGAACGTGGAGGAACGTCTGGGACAATCGAGTCAGTTCGGCCTTCTGCACCAGCCTGGACAGTCAAAAATAAAGTGTTTTGTGTCACCAGATGCAGAGAGAAGCGAGGGGAGGAGCAGGCCCAGTAGTAAGTAGACTATAACAGCTACCTTGCATATGTCGGGGTGATGACAAAGATGGTGGGTAAGGAGGACTTGGCTGCTTGTTTCTGGGGCTGTCTGGTCGCCTCGGACTTCTTCATCTGCTCCTGAAGACGGTTCAGTTCCCCCCGCAGCCAAGATATGGTCCGATCTTTGGGCAGGTCATGCTCGGTACAGTCACAGCGTTGTCCTGCAAAAATGACACATGAAATGTGACTCTTCACTTGTATGTTTACCCGTTTCTGATCTGTGCAAGGCCAATTTACCAAGCTGCATCAGTGCATAGACGAGGCCCAGCAGGGAGACCATGAAGTAGAGTACAAACACGGTCTTCAGCTTCAGCTTCATCTTTGTTGCCATGGTGTCCTGACCAGCTAAATTGATGTCGATAAAAGACTTTGAAAGCAAAGCAATACTCGACAGAGGCTTTTAAATAAACGCACCCGTTAATGTAGATAAATATCATAATTAATCTACTCACTCAACACTGTAACATTAATACCAGTGCACTTCAAAATCGGTTGTGAGCCAAGACCAAATGAGTAGAGAATTGCAAGATACGTTAGCTTAAAGACATTTAACAGACATACTCACCCCCGGCGGGGACGCCTCAAGATGAAAGCTGTAAAGATTATTTACGAACACAAAAGGTTACGTCATCTTGAATAAATGTGAGCAAAGGCCCCTCAGCGCATCACTACATTCATTAATTTGGGCCAGCTAGTAATTCTAAAACTAAGTACCAACAACTTCCGGTATTGGTGCAACGCTGAAAGCGGTCCCCCTAGACCGCTGACAATGTGAGATGGATTCCTTCTAATTCACCGGTTACTGTGAGGGAACAGTCCCTCCCGTCATTAGTAACCGAGGCTAAATTAAGCTTTTAAAAAATAAATGAAATGAACTCAACGTTCTTTTCACATTTAAACTATCCAAACAAAATCTGTCAAGCAGAAAATATCAAGTTAGTCTTTCAAAAAGAGAAGCAGAGACTTTTGAAAAGTCAAACAACTTTCTTTTATTTGTAACACCCAAATAAAACACTGACAAGGCATCATGACTTTCCCTTTCAATGTCATGTACAGACAGGACTACAACACTCAATCTTAAACATGGAGATTTTCTTTGAACAATGTTTTAAAAAGAAGTGTTTTACCTGTCAAAGGCTGAGAAACGGAAGATGGTTTCACGACAGCTTATATACTGTATATACACATACAAAAAAGGGAACATGTGTGATTGCTGTAGATATGCAACCATTTTTTAAAAATAAATTTGTTTTTAAAACAAGCTAGCTACAGTCAGACTCTTTGTCAAGCTAAAGATATTTCCAATGAGCCTTAAAAGAAAGAGAAAAAGAAAAGCAGCCCATATTTTGGGACAAAATGTAGCATCCAAGCGCTGATTAAGAGTCATTTCTGTCTGTTTCTAGTATTGTTTTTATCCAATTTCACATTTACGAGGCAAATAAGGAGATTATAAAATATTATACCTGTTGCAGTAAAAAGGAAAATATCCTGAATGTTTGAAACGTCTCAAAGACAAAAAAAAAAACACTCTGGGTTGCCGCCAAATCAATAAAATGAGGACCTGAATGAAAACGTGGCCGATAAAGTAAGACGGAAGTAATCAAAGTGTTTGATTAACCTGAGAGAGACTGTCAGTTGATTACATACCACCATGTTCATGCTTTTAGATTGTACAAAACCTATCAGAAGCGTAGCACTAAACAAGGAGCGTGTTGCTTTTCTTGATTAAACGAGGCATGAATTAAATCTCACTTCTGGATGCTGCGTTCTCAGATTCCGGAAATCAGTCCTTTAACCTCATGACAAATATTTTTTTACTTGTGTACAATTCAAAGTGTACAAGAAGCTTCACATCCACTTTTTTTTTTTTTTTTTTAAATCTTACGCTTCATATACCCGGCATTTTTGTTAAACAGATGCAGTTTCGTCATGATAGAGATGGATACAGTAGTTGTTGTTATTGTGTGGACACCCACAAGCAGGTGATCTGCTGGGTTTGACCTGAATCTTGCAAACGAGATGCTGAAAGTGGACCCGAATGTTAGCGTTAGCTTTCAATTCCCACAATCCTCTCTTCCAGACAGCGCTGGGAACAAGAAGTGGGGACGATCGGACATTTGTAACCACGTGACCCGCGGATGGATTTTGTTGTGTGTTCCATTTTAAATTCAGTCATGCAAAACCATGAGGGGGAAGGAGCAACGGCAACAAAGCCAGAGGCGACTTCCACCGATGCGCCGTCCATGTCAAATCAATATGATTCACTCATGCTAACAAAACCAAGTCAGAAAGGAGATAAAGGATTAAACACACCTAGATGTCGCACAAACAGCTTGAGAAGCATTCGTACCTCTCGGGGAGGGGGCAAAGATGAGCAGGAAAGATGCGTTTGTACAATGGTGTCTGTGACAGTGGATCAGCACCTTCGTGACTTCAGCTTCAAAGGAAATTAAACCTGGCTGACCTCAGACATCTATATTCAGAGGTTATGATGATGAGAAGCAGCAGAGATGGCAGTATTTTTACAGTAGATGTTACCTGGATACAGAAGTAGAAGGGAGAGCGTGTGGGACTATTTTAACAGCAGTTAGAAGTGGCCGGTGCGTTTGTCATTAACACCGCTAAGCTACCGTTCCACCTAGCAGGACAGGATGTGATGTAAAAGCACATCCTTCCCACTAGTGGTGGTACAAGCGAGACCAACCAGCCTTCTGATTGGTCGACGACTTGCAAGTCTGGCATTTTGGACCGTCCCGATTGGTGGAAACGAAGCCGGTGCTCGACAGCGCTTCCCACGCCCTCCTTGTAACCTGGAGGCGAGTGCACGTCAAGCCTGATCCCGAGACCCCGGCTGAGTGGAACAAGCAGAAATTGGCAGCTGTACGACCGAAACCGACTCAAAATGCTAGCTTTATCCTGGAAACCTTAATCCGATCTCAGGCTTGAGACTTGAGGGAGGGTGTTTCCGTAACACAGCGGGTAGCAACGTTTAAGCGTGTGAGAAGCGCTGCGGCCTGATGAGCCGATACTGAGAAGGTCGTGATGAGGTTTGTTGTTCTAGTGGAGAAAGTATCGCCTGCGTGTACAAAATATTGTCATTAACTGGGGTAAGAAAGCGAACAGAGAGGATGGGGACACTGAAGACTGACGTAAGAGAAAGACAGAAGCTGTGAGTAAAAGCTCACACGAACTGCTTCAGCGCGCGCTTAGAAGAAAACTCAGACGGCGTCCTGGTCCAGAGCCCAGATATCCCGCCGCCAGACGCTGATCGCCGCGCAGAAGCAGCAGCCCGAGCTTTCACGCACGGCCGCGAAAGTTGCTGGCTTGCTGATGGGAAGGACGGGCGATCAGTGGCAGCATCCCCCGCAGTGACCGCCCCCGTGGGTGTGTCCCGCCGAGGCCTCGCCGTGTTTGGTCCGCCGGCTGAGGATCTCATAGGAGCAGTCGTCGCCGCAGCAGCCGGACATGCTCGGCGAGGTCTCGTCGATCTCGAACCTGGATTGCGCGGAGAGGGAGGAGATGTGAGAAGGGCACCCCGGCGCTCGTGTCTGGGCCTTTCACAGGCAGGATACTCACTGTAACGCTTCTCTGAAGAACTGGTAAGCCCCGTGGTTGTGTTTAAAAACTGTCAACATCACTTTCTTCATCTGTGTGCTGCAAAAAAATAAACGTTACCGCTCGCTGTCGCCATCTAGCGGACACATAATGCAGATGCGTCTAATTTCAACACGGTCAGGGAGGATTTTTACTTCAATATTGCAGGTAGAGGTGAACAACACTGCTTTAAATTAACACGGATGTACACCTGACGTCCACCCGCGGTTGTTACCTGTTAGCGATGAGCTGCAGTATCTGGATGAGGAACTTGCCAAGGCCTTTCCTCCGCACTTTGCTCTCCAACTGCACCTCGTAACTGCGCACGGAGTCAGCGAGTGTTAATCTAACAGTTCACGGTAATATAGAGAATAGCGACTGAAACTGCGAATAGTGGTAGTTTAAACCTACGAGTTAAAGCTTTTGCATGTATTACCAGTATAGAACCTCCTCCCCGCATTCCACGTCGAACCGGAAGTGGGAGAACGCCAGGGGGTTGGAGTCGCCGTCCCTGGCCAGTAGGTACCAGGCCCGCTCGTCGTTCATCTCCTCCCGCTTTTCCCTCTCTTTCCAGCCCCACTCGCTCTGCTCGTACCTGCAGAAACAAAAACAACTTGTTCAAGTTATAAAAACTAAACACAAGCGTCCCGTCGCTAACACGGCCGTCTCACATGGTCTGCATGTTGGTTCTGGTGAGTTCGAAGGCCCATTCCACTGCAAGAGGGTTGAGCGCCGTCACCCGCTTACACTCGATCTCCAGGTTCAGCCTGGAACGGGGAGACGGGGGAGAGACTGTCAGGGACGGACCCCTCCGACATAATAAACGAGGCACGAGTGCCGTTCCCGGAACGCTGACTGAAGCGATGCGTACCCGTTTCTGTCGTACTTTTTGAACGCCGGGAAGGCGGCCAGCGGGTCATCGAGCTGCGAGGAGAAGGGCCAGAATTAGCTCAAAGGCACAGACTTGATCTGGAACAATGACCCCCCCCACAGATGTCTTCAAAAACCAGGCCGGGATACGTCACATCTCCAATATACGTTCGTCTCGAGCTCCGATCTCTTCCTTTATTGGTTGCTGGCATCTAAAATGGACACTTGCAGTATGTTCTGTAATCTGCATTATTTTTTTAAAAACAATTCATGCCAAGATTTAATGGCCTCACGTGTTCCAGCCCTCCGGGACCCAGGAGCCGTGGGTGTCTGTTGCTCAGACTCTATCCCAATAATAAATTATGCATTCAGAAACATATGGCTCCGTATTTGCTTTATCCTGTTGTGAATATCAATTACAGGCCTGATGGCTAGCATCCACAGCTATCGCGGCGTCATTAGCTCCGGCCCGTCCGACCACGCCAACGCAACAAATGAGAAAAGATCGGAGCCGCGGAAAGCTTGAAACAGCACTTTAGAAGCAAAGTGATGGATGGTTTGGTGTCAGGCGGCGCGTTCAATCGCCGTGCAGCCAGACAGCGGCTCCGTCGTCCCGATATGGGATTAATCAAACGCTCTAAAACGAGCAGGCACCATCTCACGCTTCTGTGAAAGTTACCTTGTTGGCGGCGTCCACTTTGGCACAGATGGCGTCCATGGCCGCCCTCTCCTCCAGACGCCGGGCTTTCTTTTCCTTTGCTTTGTTGGACTTCCTCTGGGAAATAAGAGCAGTGAACAACAGAATAAAAACACACACACAATGACATCATTTCCACCTGTGTTTGCTATAATACGAGTGAGCATCAGAGCCTTGCGTCCGAACATATTTAATAGGCTTTTATTAATGGTTATTACGGATCACCTGCAGGCCGAGTCGTTCCTGTCGAGCCGCCTGCTCTTTTGCCAAAATTAGGATTCTGATTGGGAACATGTGCAGCAGCTTATTGTGGATATTGTGAAATATGTTCAAGCCTTTAAATCTACAGGAAGCCAGATTCAAGTTCAGCGCAGAGAGAAAACTCCCTTCAGGGTGAATTAAAGATTAAATCATGCACAAAAGCAGCATGATTCAAAGTGGTGGACCCTTTCAATTGAAGTCTTTAGCGATATTCTTAAACTTGGCTGAGAGGAACAACTCAAAGGCCATGGCAGTGACTTATTAAGGATAAAAAAGTGAAGTTTTAGCTCAGACATTTGCAAAAAATTCACAATATTTCCCCCGTTTTTAGAACCAAAACCACGTCGAATGCAAACACCTGCAGCATTTTCTGATTTAAACCACACAAAACTGCAGTGAGTGGGGTTTTAAAGCGGAGCACTATTAACCCGGCACCACGCACGGCCCGGCGGCAGCCTGCGCGCACACGTGGATGGTTTTATCCCGAGTTAAAGTGGAGGATAAAGCCAACTTGTTTGCAGACGCCGACTCGAGTTGAGGCAAACTGCAACCGAGTGATGGGCGACAGCGTGGGCGCAGGCCCGGGTGATGCCGGGGCCGCCAACAGCCGTGACAGCCCCGGTTTACGGTGGCCCGGCGCGTCGGGTCGGGGGGGGAAAAGGCGACCGTGCCGCAAATATGTGCAGCCCAAAAGTGCCTAGCAGGTAACATTAGCATGAGGGGCAGTTAATAACACGGCATTCCTGAGCGGCTAGCGCGGCTAGCACGCTAACAATGGCACACTGGAAGAAGTTGAGTCCACACGGCTGCAGGACAGCGAGGTATTTACGTTCAAAACAGCACAAGTGGGGAATTTAAGGGGGAAAGTTGACGCGTTTGGGGCGAAGCGGGCTGTCTGGGAGCCCGCTAAACGGCTACGGAAGCCAACTGAGCCCCGGTGCCAACCAGCACCTTTGAGTCCATCCATCCTCTCCTTCATTTTTTTTTTTTGGCCATTTCTCCACCGTCACCATCACGAGTCCAAATCAACATCAACAGCCCGCAATGAAAAACAGTGTGGAATAAACAACAAACATATCAGACTCACCCCCATTGCTGCGGTTGTCCTAAGGTTCCCCCCGGAGGTAAGAAGACACTCCTTTTGTCCCTTTGCTGCACTGTTGCTCAGTTATTGGTATCGTGGCTGCACGCACGGAGAAGGGGGCCACATTAATATGACAATGAGGCAGCGTGCTAACGAAGCTAGCCGCCTGTGGGACACACAGCTAGTCTGGAGAGAGGAAGAAGAGGCAGGACGCGAGCTTTCGCAAAGCGTCAAAGAGAAGGCGATTTTCTCTCAAAATCGAGTTGGCGCCAACACTGCGAGGCTGAATTAATTTCTGCTTCCTCCTTTCCTCCCTCCCTTCCTTCCTTTCTTCCTCGTCCCCTTTTCTTCCCTCTCCGTCCTCCAAACCAGGATGCGTTCAGGTGCTCCTCACCAGGTCGGATTTCTGAGACCTCCACGGCTCTCCGCCATAATTCTGAGTTTTGTGGCGACATTTAAAGTTGATGTTTTAAAACAGTCGAGAATCGGACCGCTGTGTTTGTTTGGCACAAGAATGTTCAGAAGATATGTGATATAATATACTTAGAATATAATATGCAATATTGTACAGCTGAATTTAGGATAAAGTACCGTACCGATAAAGTACTGGGCCGTTTAAACCGGTGTAGTCATGGGGACAAAATACAGTATAAAACGTACTTTATCTTAAAATAATAAAATCGTCTTAACAACAAATACATTTATGACGTCTTTCAGAATTAAAAAAAAAAAAATTAATTTAAAATTAGACCTCATTATTGTCTAGGTTTACCGGGTAAAAGTCATGGAGGAATAGCGATTCTCAGTTCAGTATCAGCATTGTGAAGTAGTTTAAACCACATAAATAATAACTTTAAGAACGGCTACCAACATTTAGTTTTGTAGAAATTCGGAAAAGTTTCTGGCAGCGGTGGGATTCGAACCCACGCCCCCGAAGAGACTGGAGCCTTAATCCAGCGCCTTAGACCGCTCGGCCACGCTACCCTGAGGAGCGCGCTTTACACATCATTCATTTGCCGCGGATGATATTACCTTATTTGGTAAGTGACGGAAGCGGCAGAGGGCTGACGAGGCCAAGCACGTTGCACTTTACAATGATTTATGACAGCCTTTGACTTTAGCAATCGAGGACGGACAATTTAACCAGTTCAGATGCTTTTGAAAAATTTACAGGCCTGGATCTTTGTATTTTCAATTTTAAAGAGACGTTAGAAGGTAGTTTTAATTTAAGGTTCAAAAGTCTGCAGTTTTCAACGTAGACCGCTAGATGGCAAAGTAAATCACAAATCTTTCTCGAAGCTCATCCGAATTCCATCAAATTTAAGCCTCAGCTACAGGAAGTACAAAAATAAGAAGCTGCGGGTACAAGAAGCGATCCTGGGTGGTGTCTCATCCTCTTTAAGTCGCATTGAGAGCGACTACAATAATAGTATGGATAAAAATGATACCTCTGCAAACATCAGCGTTTATCAATTCGTTTTTATATTAATCTCAATTAATATCTCCTTGATGTGATTTTGCTTTGGCATATCGAGGGCATGAACGCAGTTTTATCATTCACTTGCACATTTGATTCGAGAATGCCCAGTTTGTATGCTACCAGTTGACATTCTTCAATAGTTCCCCATAGTAAAACCAAAGGCCTTTGAATCAGTGGTTTCTCTTTCCGTCCAGCACACAGATGGCCCAGTGTCTAAAACCCGCCTACTGTCTTTTGTCTTCAGGGAATCTGTCTCTCGGAGGTCGGAGCTGATCCCAATGACTTCCCGTGTCGGTAGGGGGCGCCAACAGGGGAGTCTGCAGACAGGCCTGCTGCTCATCAAGACGTCTCTGTCTGCACACAGAAATCCTGATAAACATCCACGCACCAGCCAGTTCCACCACCGGGGCGTGATTCTGTCTTATTTCCCATCTTTCCTTTCAATTATTTAACTCTTCCTGAGCATTCTCTCCTCTCCGTGTTGGTCGCTGTCGTCGAGGATGAAATTCAGACATACCTCCACCCACCTAGACACAAGCCTTCATGCTCTGAGCAGCACAGTGAGGAGGGAACATGATGAGGGCAGATGATGATGGTGATGATGATGATGATGATGATGAGACCGCAAGGAGCTATGAGAGAAGGGCTGGAGGAAGAGCTGGGAGCACCAGCCAGACGAGCAGACGAGGACGAGGGCGACAATCCTCCCAGTGCTGTTGCACAAGCACGCCTGCAGAGAAAATGCTTGGTATGTCCCGTCCATGTGGCTGCAATACGCCACCATGTGACGCAATAACGTGACACGGCGGGTCGCGTTCAATAATGTAACAGCACGAGCCAGGTTAGCAATCCAAGCCTTTATTTGGGTTTTGTAACTGTAAAAGATGCCAAAACAGAAAAAGTTGGGGGTTCAAAGGCGCAAGATTATATGTGTCAACTGACGATTTATTGAAATTCCTATTAAATATATAGTTTTATAGCCTCCTCACCGTGGTCCCCCATTCTGTACCCACTAATCTAACCCCAACGCTCATCAGCATGATCTCATCAGACGTCCATCCTTGGGTCACTTCTGTGGCGATATATCTCACCGGGCTACATTTAAAAAAAAAAAAAAACCAAACACTTCCTGTTTACTATGGCACATTTCCTGGCTAAATATTGCATCAGTGGCCAAGATGGCGGCGCCCATAACTGCTGCACTACTGGTTCCACACTGGAGGAAGTGGTGAAGCCATAGCAACACCAACACAGCCTGTTCCATCCAAGATAAAGTTTGTTTGTGCATCATCGAGATAGATAATGCGATCAGGACGAGTGGAAATGCCGAATGCGGCAGGAAAAGTCTGCTCGGTGAATCTACGACATCTGATTCTGGAGCAGGCGTCTCCTGAGACAGCAGGGGAAGTCATGCAGAGGAATCGCTGGGAAGGAGGGAGGGAAGGAGGGAGGGAGGGTTAGGAAGCGAGGGAGCAGGAGTGGAAGAAGACAGGTGGAGAAGCTGGTTGTTAGTGAGGATGTGGGCTCGGAGAGAGAGAGAATCCCAGGGACACAGACTAATGAGAGGAGAGGAGAGGAGGAGGTGACAGGGGTGAAAATGAGAGTGGAGAGGGAGGAAAAGGAGGAGCAGGCGGGGGAGGGGAGAGGAGAGGAAGAATTTGCACGTACGCACACATGCAGGCGCACGCCCACATGGCTGGAATCAGAAATGACAGAGGTGGAAGACGGACAGTGAGGGAGCTGAGGAGGAGGCTGGGGGGGGGGAGAAAAGCAGCAGGAAGGACGGAGGAGAGGAGACAAAGGTGATGAGGGGGGAGGAAGAATAGGTGGAGGGGTGAGAGGGGGGGGAGGAGGAGGGGGAGGGGGAATGAAGAGGTGGAGAATTAGGGCAGATGCCCAAAAAGTGGGAGGAGGAGGAGGAGATAAAGTAGGGTGGAGGAAGAGTAAATCGAAAGACATCAAAGAAATACGTGAGGGTAGAAACATGGGAGGCGCAGGAGGAGAGGGGAGAGGAGGAAGGCGTAGCGTGAAATATCCCTCAGGAAAAAGGGAAATGGGGGACATAATGGGTGGTGATGGAGAGGGGGAGAGGAGGGAGAGGGGGGAGAGGAGGGAGAGGAGGGAGAGGGGGGAGAGGAGGGAGAGGAGGGGAGAGGAGGAGGTGACGCCGAGCGGGGACTAGAAAGAGAAAAGGCCGGAGGAGCAGGGCTACGTACAGGCTGTAACATGTCACCGGCAGACACACAGCAGCACCTGAGCGTTGCCGAGGCTGCATCAGGTGTAAGGAATCCGATTGTGACACAGCCATCTGATCTCACTGTTGTGATTTTCCGACTTTAATCCACGTGCATTGATGCCGTTTCCCCGCTCGCACACCGAGGTTCAGATGTGGCACACACCCCCCCCCCCCTCCTCCCAACTCCCCTGGCCTTTTCTCCAACATGCATATATCAGTACAAGTCTGGACAGCCTGCCTCACCACACAGATGCACGGTTGACGAATCCCTCCGCCAAAACACTGGCAAGTAGTTCCTAATTTATGGGATTTTTGATAAATGGCAGATTAAGTGTCCGCAACGGCCGCCGATTGTGGCCGCCTCAGCCCTCGATGTTTGGGGACCGATTAGAATCACAACATCTGTTCATATCGCTCACAACGGGGGGTTTAGGGTATCATTTTAAAAGACAATTCCGACTTTCAGTGCGACGCGTTGGCTCGGATTCTCTCCGACGTGTCGACCTGTGTCGAGTTGGACCTTAAAAGAACCGGCGCGTCACGTTCGGGGCTATTTGAAATAGTTTTCTGGACTACTTTTTGTCAATCCAACGGCCAGCACATCGGGGCGGATGTCCACTTCACTTTTCCTCGGGTGTTGTCCGCCTCCCCGGCACACACACACACACACACACACACACACACACGTACACACGCGCGTACACGCATGCACGCACGCACTCACTCGCGGCTGCTACCATCTCCACGCAGTTCACTTCATTGTACTGGCCGCGCTCATCAATTAGGCAGAAATTAGGCAGTTTCTGGGGCGATAACTCCCTCTTGGCGCTTCCAGCCGGGATACGAGCCGCGGACCGAGGCGCCGCGAAGTTTTGAGCGTCGGGGAGCGGCGCGGAGCGGACCGCAGGTACGGCGTGAGTCTTATCGCCACTTCCAACTACTGCCGTTACTAATGTAACGCGGGGGTACTAGCCGTTAGCTAGCCGGCTAACGTTAGCATCCCCAGCGACTCAACTCGGCTTGAATGCGTTGAAGTGCGGTGGGGGGGGTGCGGGTGTCGCCCGGTTTTTATTGTCTTCCCTCCCCGAATTGGACTCGGGCCCCTCCAACAGATGCCCGGGGGCAGCCCCGTTGTCCCGAAACAGGCCACCGAGTTGACTTTTGCTTCTTTTTTTCTTTAAAAAAAAGAAAAACCAAATTGAGGGGGAGAGCGAGTTTGGAGCCCACGACAGCGACGCGAGCGTGGGGAAAACAAAAGGGCTTCAAAGTCTGACACATAACAGGGACGAGAGGGAGAAACGGGGGCTTTTTAATCACCCGGCACCACCCGGATGCTCCACAAGCTCGACCCGTTTACGCCAATTCACGACTGTTGGGATCAACGGGTTTATTTTGGTGGGGTTGGAACCAAAAACCCCGGTAAAGTTGCAACGCTAATAGGTGTTTGCTACAGGACAACGTGGGTGGAACTGGGTCCAACTTTGACTCTAAGGTGCACATGCGGTCTGTTGTTGTCCGCCTCACTCGTCACTATGTTGCGCCGATGCAGACAAAAGAATTCATTCCAGATTTGGGGTATAAACCATGATGTGCACGCTGCCACACGAACCCGCGCGCAGTCGGTGTTATTTAGTAAAACGTGTGAGGAAAAGTCCCAAATATTTAAACCTGATGGGCCGAAAAGTTCCCCGTGCTGGTGTTTGGATGTCAAAAACGACCATCTGAGCGCAGTTTTTAAAAAAAAAATGGTTCTGGGGGTAATTCGACTTAAACAGACCCCCTTTTTTGTCGAGTTTGTGGTAGTAGCTGTGTTGTAGCTTCAGCTGGAATCATTGACAATAGTTGGAGATCGAGGCTCCCTGGCTGTGTCCGAGGCTACCACAGCAGTCAAACTCGTGGTGGGGGGGGGGGTGGTGGTGTGTGTGTGTGTGCGCATGTGTGTGTCCACACCCTACAGATGCAGATCCAGCAGTGGATAAACCTATTTATGTGCACGGCTAACAGAAGTGAAGAGGGCAGCTGTTGTAGCCCTGGGGGACACCTCCAGAGGGCCTCGGGTACCCGTCCTGTGCCGACTCCTAAATAGACAGATCCTATTTGGGGAGGTGCACTAGGAGGAAGGAAGCGCTGACCTTTGCCCCCCACTCACCCCCATTTACGTAATTTTGGCACGTTTATCTTCAGCCAGGTTGTTTGACAAAATGTTGCAACCCTGTCATGGCCGTACGTGTGTGTGTGTGTGTGTGTGTGTGTGTGTCTTGCTTGGAGGCACAAATTAATTGCAGCGACGTTTAATTTTGCACACAGCCGAGTGGATGTATGTCCAAAATAGCACGCTGCAGCCGTGCTGATTCAATATAAACGGACACGTCAGGCTCGTAAAGGGCTGGAAAACATGAGTTTTAATGCTAAAATGACAAAATAGGCCAACAAAAGTAAATGTGGCGACGCTCAGGCTGTTTGCATGCAGGTATTTTCCCATCACAGCTAAGTTATTCTAAGAGGGAAATGAAGAAACGGACCACAAACGTGCACAGATGTTGAGATTCTGTATCTCTGGGGAATCAATCTTCTGCCTTGATGTGGCCCGTGCGCCAACAGAGATAATATGGAGGCTCTCGGATGTTATGGGATGTATAGTTGAGCGTGTAGCGTCCTCACTGAGCACGTGGTGCGTGTGCGCTGTTCGTTTCAGACATGCCCTCTGTGATGGAGCGCTCGGGGACCGGGGTCCTGTCCAGAAGCCGAGCCAAGACCGTAACTAACGGCAACAGCCAGCCACACTCCGAAGAGGACAGCAGCGACGAGGAGCACGCCCACGGTACGGCACGCCTCGACGCGCGGCCAGCGCCGTCTCATTTCAGTCAGGGTAGCGTCTCAGCCCGCACGCGTGAAAACCATGGCCAGGTGTTCTGGCCGCCGCCGCCGCCGCGCTGCATCGCTTTTCCTCTCCTCCGTCTCCTCCTCCACCCCCTTCCCACACTCTTCGTCCTCGCCGCCCTCTGCCCACAGAGCATCTTTGCTTCCTGGGCCGTTTCTTTTTACCCCCCTGGAAGCCGAGGTCCATTTTTTTATCCTCCTGCTGCTCGTCTCCTCCCTTCCTGTCCTCTGTCCCCGAGGAGGCTGTAATATCTGTCTTCCTCCTCGGTCTCCTTCTTTACCACTAATGACTTAATGCCTTACGCCCAGCGTGGCGTTTCAACCCCCATCCGCATCACTTTCTGTCCCACTCGTTGGCATTTAAAACTGCGTGTGTCTGGTACGTTTCGAAATGGAGCTTTAATGTTACAGGGTGCCGGTTCTTTCTTTCTTTTTTTTTCCCATTTTAAAGCTGTTATTTGCTTTTTTCACATAGCTTTGACAAGTCCAGAAATGGAAAGAGTCGCGGGGAGGCTCAAGTGTAAAAACCATGAGCCGGTGGCGAAGGAAAGAGCCGGTTTCACCAGTTTACAGCTGCGCGCTTCATCAGCTCTACCGGCTAATGCTAATTGATTCGAGGCTAAACATCCATGGCGGGTGACATTGTTCCGTCTTCAGATAATCAACAGAGTGAGACCTCTGATTTGTAGAGGATCACTTTGGATTAACTTCCCGATATCATAATTCCTGGAGGATCCGACTCCGTAAATCCTCAAGAAGGCTTCTGAAGCTCTAATTTACTCACTGGAATCGTCTCGGGGGGGGGGGTGGAGGTGGCTCATTTGGGCTAATTATAAGGGCAAATGTTCAGAAAAGCATTTCTTAGTTCAAATATTCTACAGCCTTCGTCATCACGGTAGGTTTCCATAGAAAATCAAAATGGCTCAAACGTTGGAAGGATAGATTAAATCCAAATCCGGTTAGAGGGCAGAGCATGCGTGTGAAATGAAAGTGATGGTTTTAATTTATCACCATCGTACCGCCAGCACCCATTTCCTGTCTGTTCACGTCTCTGCAGCGCCTGAGAACATTTTTAGAACTACCTGTTCTTTGGCTCTGAGCTTTTTCCTGCGCAGCAAAATCTCACCATCTGTCTGTCTGTCTGTCTGTCTGTCTGTCTCCTCCCTCCTTCCTTCCACAGACAGCATGATCAGAGTGGGAGGCGACTACCAAGCCCAGATCCCAGAGTTCAAACCAGGTGAGCAGAGAAGGAAAAACCCAAAGACCTGCAGCAGGAAATGAAAGCCCGTCCTTGTGCTTCAAAAGGAAGCGTAGAGACACGGAGGAAGACAGGTTTTGATGCGCTGCGTGCTGCTTTTCCATCTGCAGACAGTCCCGCCCGCTACAGCGAGAAGGAGCAGAGGAGCATGCTGGTCTGGTGTCCCAACACTTTGCTGTCTGACGCCATACGTAAGCGGCGCTCATTTAGAACGACCGCGCCACGTTTGAGGGGAGCTGACCGCTGTTTGTTCTTCCCTCAGTGGACGAGTACATTCTGATGGCCAAGGAGAAGCACGGCTACAACATGGAGCAGGTACGTGGAGGTTTGACCGGGTGTCCCTTTCGTTTTAGCGCCGTTCGTCTCACCGCTAGCGCTTTCAGGCCCTGGGCATGTTGCTGTGGCACAAGCACGACGTGGAGCGCTCGCTGGCCGACCTGGCCAACTTCACGCCGTTCCCGGACGAGTGGACCGTGGAGGACAAGGTGCTGTTCGAGCAGGCCTTCAGCTTCCACGGGAAGAGCTTCCACCGCATCCAGCAGATGGTGAGAGGGCGGAGGAGGCGGAGCCAACATTTGAGACGCCGTCCACTGATTTCTGAGGAGTGTGTGTGTGTGTGTGTGTGTGTGTGTAGCTTCCAGATAAGCTGATATCCAGCCTCGTGAAGTACTACTACAGCTGGAAGAAGACCAGGACCAGGACCTCCGTCATGGACCGACAGGCCAGGAGGCTGGTCAGCAAGAGGGAGAAAGAGGACAGGTAGGAACCAGGGAAGATGGACGTCACGGACGTCTTCTTACGGACGTTTTCCTTTTCCTCCCAGCAACGACGACATTGAGGAGGGCGATCCGGGCAGCGACAGCGACTTCGAGATCGACGCCAAGAAAGACGTGAGCGGCAGGTTTGATCTCGGCCTCGGCCCAAAGACCGGGCCCCCGAGTCTGAAGCCGCGTCTGTGTCCCAACTCCGCAGGCGGTGAAGCAGAACCCCAACAGCACCGCCGGCGCCGACAAAGCCACGCCCAGCCGCTCCGGCCCGGTGAAGAAGGAGAACATCGGGGCGCAGTACCGCCACCACCCGCTCCGGGCCCGCCGCAGGCCCCCCAAAGGCATGCACCTGGAGCAGGGGGACATCACGGCCCTGTCGGCGTCCCAGGACTCCGGCGTGCTGACCCTGCGACAGCTGGACACGCAGCTGGTGTCGCTCAAGAGACAGGTCCGACGGGAGACCCCCCCAAACTGGAGCCGGAGCCGGTTCCTCCTGCAGCGTGGACCATAAATGTCCCTCTTTGTTCCCAGGTTCAGTCCGTCAAGCAGAACAACAGCATGTTGAAACACAGTTTGACCGAAGGCGTGGACGGCGTCAGACCCGTCGAGGTGAGTTCCCCCCCCCCCCCGCCGCTCCTTGTTCTCCCCGCAGATGTGACCAGATGTGTTCTTTCCCTCTCAGCCGGCCCCCAAGATGAACTCTCGCTGGACCACGGACGAGCAGCTCTTGGCGGTGCAGGGTGAGTGGAGACTCGGGCGCTGGGACACGCCAGCACGCCGCCGCGATAAACGGGGCCTCCCCCGGACAGGAGCAGGGGCGTTCAAGAACAAAATGATTCATGTTTTGTCCTGCTGTCGCCTTACAGCCATCCGCCGCTACGGTAAAGATTTCAGCGCCATCGCCGAGGTGATTGGGACCAAGACCCCCGCCCAGGTGAGTCCTTACCCCCCCCCCTCCCTCATATTCTGATCCCGGACACGAAAGCGGCGTCTACTCCATCTTCCATCCGTCCCTTCCAGGTGAGCTCGTTCTTTGTGAGCTACCGTCGCCGGTTCAACCTGGACGAGGTGCTGAGAGAGTGGGCGGCCGAGCAGGTGGCCACCAGCCGGGACCCCAGGAGGGGCGGCGAGGAGATGGCGGCCGCCACAGAACCGGGTCCCGACGAGGACGAGGTGAGACACATAAAAACGTGGGAACTGCGCGTGACCTTGAACGCAGCACGGAGTCATGGCCCGATGAAACTTAAGTTACAGAGCCTGTTACCCCACCCCACCACCCCCCACCCCAAACCCACCACCCCTCACCCCAACCCCCCCACCACCCCCCAACCCAACCCCCACCCCACCCCACCCCACTTCCTCTCTCCCTTTAGGTCAAAATGGAAGACTCCCCCACAGACATGACAGGCGGCTCCTCCCCCCCGTCCTCCACCCAGACCGCCTCCTCCCTCTCCCAGCCGCCGCCGCTGCTGCGCCCCGCGCCCCCCTCCGCTCCCCCCAGCCTGCTGCGCCAGCCCCCGCCCCTGCAGACGCGCCCGCTCCAGAACCGGGCGCCCCACAACCACCCTCCCCCTCCCCTCATCCGGCCCGCCGTGACCTCCTCGTCCTCATCCGGCGGGGGCTCCAGCCTCAGGGCCTCGCCGCCGACCTCCTCGTCTGCCACCGCCGCCACACAGATGCCTCCATCGCTGGTCGGCCTCAAAGTGGAGCTGCCCAACTCCCACTGATCCAAGCGCAACACCCGACCACACACCCTCCAACACCGTCAGGCGACCCCCCCCCCCCCCCCCCCCCCCCCCCCGCCCCCCCCCCCCCCCGCCGTTCTACCCCTTTACTGTTATCGACACACCTACCTCCACATCGGCGTCGCCTACAAAAACATGCCGACACACACCGCAAACACTGGATCACCGGGACCGGCCCACTCGTTTCCATGTCAACCAGAAATCACTGGATTCTCCGAACGCTCTGGAAACGAAGAGATTTGCTTTAATTCAGCCGCTGAAAGAAAAAAACAGGATGTGAACCAGCTGAAAAACCTGAATGAAGAGGAGAGGCCGTCCCTCCTCTCCTCCGCCATGTGTTACTCGTATTAACTGGAGTGATGTTATTTTGTTTTCCTAGACATTGAAAGTGAGCCTTAGATGGGTTAGTTAGTAGTTTAGTCTATGAGGATTATTGATCTGAGCACTAAGGAGTAAAAGCCTTTAATCACACACACACACAGGAAGTGTTTGTGCTCATGTTTCCGGGCGAACCTTGACCTCCCGCACGCTGGAAAGAAAGTGTTCCACCAAAGTGTGTTATTGCTTTAAAAGCCGAATTTCATCTCAGTTTATTTTTGTACGAAGGCTTGGTTAGAACCAGAACGTTTCTCGAGTATCCGTTGTTGTTTTAGATCAGATTAGAGGGTCAGAATGTTTAAGTATTTCCTGTAGCAGCTCCACAAACGCCACCAGAGCCCGTTCGGTTTCGGCGTCACCCAGGAAGGTCTTTGGCCGCTCCCGTCGGGACACGCCGCGCCTCGTCAGCCGACCTGGCCGACAGACGCACAAGCGAGCGATGTCCTCCACACGTCGGCGGACGCCTCGAGGGTTGACACACGTTTGGCTTTAAAGCAGCTTTGCCTTTTGAAGTTAACGGGACTATTTTTCTTTACTGCTTGCGTGTACTGTGAGACGTTGTTTACATTGTGGAACTCTTTGTGCTTGAGACTTTTTTTTCTTCAAAATTTAGAATAAAGAAATGACCAAATTGTAGTTTGATTTGTACGTTTCCTGGTAAATATCCCACTTTAGAGAATAAAGAGCAATTAGCGCCCCCTGCTGTTCGGGCGGGGGGTGATCCGTCAACAATCCTTAACATCACCTGAAAAAAGGGAATTTTCTTTCACTTTTCTGGGCATTCCTGTTTCCCCATAACATATTTCACAAGCAGGATCATTATATCATTGTTTTTATTACTATCATTGTAATTTTTCATCATTTTTATCTTTGCACAGGAAAAAAAAAAAACCAATACATTTCTCAGGAGTTGATCGCCCCTCCTGAGCCCGAACCCACCACTACAGTTACAGTTCGCTCAAAACACGTTGAAAATCAATGTAAATTACAGCAATGTAAAACGCAAATAATGTCAAATCAACCCTGAAAGAGATAATAGAACAGCAACAGTCAGAATAATAATTAGAATCCAATACCCAGCACCTTACAATGATCGACTCAAAGAAAAACGTATTAAAAACTGAAGGAAATAATAAAACAGTGTGTCATCGTGATAGAAAGAAAAGTGTTAAAAGTTAAGTTTGACTAACAGGACCCAAAAGTTGGACCTCTTTACTCTAAACCCCTCCCCGAGTGTGTGTTTTTCTTCAGACAGGAAGTGGCTTCTTTTGAACATGTACATGCGCACAAGTCTTTCCTGTTTTCTTTCCCCCGCTTCTGGAATATTAAGGCCTCGAACGCTAAAAAGGAAGAATAAAAAAAAAAAAAATGGCCGAAGATCAATGAGCAGTAGTGGTCGCTACCATCAAACGCCGTTAGAAATGGCGAGGGCGCCTGTGGGGGCGGGGGCGGACCTGATATACTCTCCGTGTGAGCGAGTGTGTGTGTGTTTGTGATAAAGGTGCACGAGACTAGAACAGAGAAGACGGCGATGATATGATACCCCGCCTCCCCCCCCCCCCCCCCCCCGACAAAAATCTGTACAAACCCAAAAGTTTCTCGACGACACAAAAATATATTATCAAATCAAGAGGAAAATAATTCACCATTCATCGTCATTCTTGATATTTTTCCAGTGATCTTGTACAACACACACAAACCGTCTCTAAAGGCGCCGTCTCCTGGACTTTGGGGGGGGGGGGGCGGCGTTGACATTTTGAATGTGAAGGCGCGACGCTACGCCCAGCGAGTCCCAATAAAGGCAACATAAAACCATCAGTACCCCCCCCCCCCCCCCCCCCATCACCCTTTGTCTCCAGTGAACAACTCGACTTTAAAAACTGTAAAAGACGACAAAGCGAGAACATTCAGAAGTTCGAACTGGCCTCCGCGCGATTAAAAACACGAGGGAGCGAAACGGGAGTGACGAGGCAAAGCTGGATGTGTTTGTGCTGTAGAGAGAGAGAGTGTGTGTGTGAGAGTGTGTGTGTGTTTAAAGTTCACTTTAGGGTAGGAGGGCAGGATTGTGCAGGTGGGTGGAGAGGGTCCTTAATCCCACCACAGCAAAGTTCGTTAATCCTTTTGTGCACGTGTGTGTGTGTGTGTGTGTGAGTCCCGGCTCGGCTGGAGTCTTTTCGGGAGAATCGGGACTAATTCAATGGAGTTTTCCAGCAAAACAACTTTGCCACCTGTCTAATAATTCAGGAAGTCTTTGTTTCGGCTGCCCCCCCCCCTGAACCCCCCCCCCACAAACAAACAAACAAAGAGACGTGACGGCAGATCCGTGCAGAGAAACTGAATAAATAGCAGGAAGGAGTAACAGGAGTGGTCGAAGTGATCAAAGTGAGCCTTGGAACATGCACAGATGTGGAAACTCGAAGCTGTACGTGGAGGGAAAACAAGAAGAGCGCGACCCCCCAGCCAGGAAGAGAGAAGCCTTCCAACGTAAGTGCGTCGCAACTTTCGGACCGCCGGGTCTCTGGAACCAAAGCAAAACATCTGGAAAGGAAACATTTCTAGTGTCAGAACCAACGGCCTCGTTTCGGACCCTCGTCCGCGTGACGGCCGATACATTTTTTTTTTTCTCTAAACTGATCCCCAACCTCCGCGCTCGCCCCCCCGCCCCTCGGCGCCGCTCACAGTTTGAGCTCGTTGGCGACCTTTGAGGCAATGTTCTTGAAGGCGATGGAGGTCCCCGAGATGCGCTTGAAGCGCACGCCGTTGAGGGAGAGCCGCGGCAGCTTGCACACCTCCATCTCCCACTGGACGAAGTCGTCGTGCGCTGGGTTGCCCGACACGCACAGCAGCATGTAGCGCTCGCGCTGCTCGTACTCGCAGCTGTTGGAGTCGAGCACCTTGCGGATCTCGCGCATCATCTCCGTGGGCTCCATGGAGGAGGTGGTCTTCATGGACCAGGTGAAGCGGAGCGAGCGCGGCTTGGCGGCGTCCTTCTGGCTGGCGATGGCCGGAGGGGTGCCGGTGCCGCCTGGAGGGGGGGGGGGGGGGGGGGGGGGGGGGGGGGGGGGGGGGGAGGGGAGGGAGGGAGGGAGGGAGGGAGGGAGGGGGGGAGTCGCACGTGTATGCGCGGACTCACCGGTGTTGCCGGATCCAGGCGAGGAGCTGTTCTCGTCGTTGTTGGACGAGGAGGAGAAACCGCCTCCGGATGTCTTCTCCGACTTGTCCACCGTGCTGCTCAGCATGGACCTGTTGGGGGGGGAGGGGGGGGGGGCACGACAGGACAGAGACGGATGAGATAAAAGATTCGTGAGGGGAATTTCCAACCAAAAAAGGGGGAGGAGGAGGGAGGAGATGATGACGGACACGAAGACGACGACAAACAGATCTTCCAAGTGCCCCCGTGTGCGTTGGTCTCGCGTGGCTTTTTGCGTCGTGAGGTTTCGGACGCGGCGGCTCGCCGACAAACACACACTTGGGTACTTTTGATTTGGGTTCCCGTTGCACATTCACACGCACGCACCGCCATGCAGGTACGCTTCCACACCAGCACGCTCGCTTTCCAGGATGCTAACATTCGCCGCTAACGTCCCCGTCCCGATTGGTCACCGCATCACCTCCCATCACCAACCAATTAGCCCCGGCTGCCCCCTCCACTCCGTCCCCAGACATTCACACCAAGCTTTCAGATCAGCTACCAGATCAGCTCCACTCTACTGATTAGCAGGCGGTTTTCGGAGGATTTGTGGGGGGTTCCTCCCCCGTTTTCGGGCTGTTCTGTGCCTCACCTGCTCCCCTCATCCTGACCCTCTCCCTCAAATGGACTCCTTGAGAGAAATCAACAAAAGTTTAGTCTTTTATTTTGAAGGGGCCTGCGCCAACAGGAAACAACAGTCGTGCTGCTCGCCATGCCCGCCATCATGTTCCTTTCCAAACCTGGACACACTCAGGTGGAACGTGCTCTTCACGGATCTAATCTTCTGCTAATCTAGCAGGTAGCTTAGCAATTAGCGGCAACTACAAATTCAGTGACTCTTCTATTTCTAGTTTGTCCAATGGGGCCTATTTGGACCGACACAGTTAAATGGATGCCGCTCCTATATTTGTGTTTTAAACCTTTTAAAGGGGCTAAAATGGAAGAGTGGTTAGAAGTCATGTATGGAATGGACCGGAACATAAATGAGGAGCATGATGAGAGCGGGTCATGTGGCTAAAGGAGGTTAGATACATTTATTTACCCCCAGCGCTGCATTAAAACCTTTATTAGTGACACTGGACCTGCGCAGATAACAGCACTGTGGCGAACATTTATGTCAAAACATCCATCACACACACACACACACACACACACACACACACGCGCGCACAGACACAGGAACACAGATGACTCATGCCAACAGTGGAGGGGAAGTAAAAACCCAAGATCGGAGGGTCTCAACTGAAAACACTGCTGTTTTTGCCCCATTAGCAAAGAACTAAAAACGTGAATACCTCCTGCAAAAGAAACGTGATTACAAACGGAGCACATGGGAAAGGATGTCAAATCATACGGTGCCATTTTGCATGCCCTGCATGGGTTAACCAAATATGAAAGGATGCAAAGTGGCTCCCAGAGACGACGTACTGTGACACTGGGCCTAAATATAGCTGCACTGGTCCAGACTGCAGCACAAATGCATCGACGCATAAGCTGTAACCACTTACCCCTTCTTTACATATGCTTTAAGATCGTGAATGTTGCCTCTTAGGTTCGATGTTATTGCAAAAGAAACGTCAGATCATAAATTGGGAATAAATTGCGATACACCCCACGGCCGCCAGGGGGCGCTGCGGTCTGATTGAAGGCTGGCTCTACCTGATTTTAACAGCATCCAGAAAAGTGTGAACTCCAAGTTCAGCACAAACTAATGAGTGAAGACGACTCCGCCAGCTACATAGATCCCGTTACATTAAAAAAAATAAAATAATGTTTTTGTAGTTGCATGAAATGTAGATGTGTGTCAACAGAATAAAGGTCTGTTGGGTTTTTGGTTTTGTTTCAGCCACAGTAGGTCAAAGCCATCCAGTTCTGTTGCCGTTGCTGTTAGAGAGCCAGTGCCAGAGTGAGAAGAGTGATAAATGAAAGAGTGCAGCCTCCGGGAGGAAAAAAATAAAAAAAAGATAAAATAAAAAAATAAAAAAAAAGAGTGCAGGCTGAGAGAATCTGCGGCCCCATCCCTCCTGGGTCCTCTCCTCCTCCATCAAAAAACTACTCAACTACAGCCAGAAACTGAGAACAGTAACTTATAACGGTTGGATAAATAAATAAATAAATAAATGAGAACCTTCTGGCCAATTAAAACCTGACTTTAGCAAAGAGTGATGAAAGTTAAAAAAATGAGGTGGACGTGGGGATGAGAGTTAGCTCGGATAACGGTGAGAAAAATGAGATCAAAACGATCGATTAGTGGATTGTTCTGACCTTTCCAAGGTCACTTTGAGCTCCTTTTGTTTGGTTTTTTTCCTCGAAAGTTCTAACTGGAATCACAAATGGAGATCTAGGTGGGAAGGAAAGGTGCCAACGCTAAACGAGGTCTGATGAGGCGGGTGGGAGGGACAGCGGAGGGGCGAAACAGGAAGTGGGGTGAGGTGTTACTGTGCCAAATGGAGAGTGGAGTGAAAGGGAAGTTAGTGTTGAACATTGAAATAAATAAAACAAAGAGGGGCCAAAACGCGGCCAACCTCAGGGCCAACCGTAGAAACAGGAGGAAGGATGAGGCTCAAGGCATAAAAGGAAAAATCTCAACGACAAGCAGCACAAAACACCAGAAGGGGAGGAAATATGTGTGTATATATATATATCAAATATATATAAAGAGGAGAAATATATGGATATAAACCAAGGGGTTATGGATTTAACATTGGGGGTGATTCCTACCTTCTTGGAAACCTGAACGAGAGATTTCTACAAAAAAAGAGGATAAAGAAAAACAGAAACAAACGTATGTATAAAACCGTAGATTGATGAGGTCACTGCAGAAGACATGCGGGTTTTAACATTTGTGTGGCGCTTCCCCGCACCTGCAAAGGAGCACCGGCGAGGACGTTTCAGAGCGGGCCAGCGGCCTGGGCGTGAGACCGAGCAGGAAGGAGCGGAGCTCAGGTTATACGACACCGCGGTAAAACACACTCCTGTGCGTGTGTGTGTGTGAGACTGTTAACGCTGTCAGAACCACCTCTGTGCGAGTGTGTGTCAAGGTGTCCCCACTGGTGGTATTTATAGTTGAGGGAAAAGTGATATCTCCGGCGTAACCATGGATACTGTCGCCACGGAGCTACAGTATCTCTGCGTGGGAGGCCGAGTGTGCCGGCGCTCGTACCTCCGCCTCACCCGCGCACGAAGCAACACCCGGACCGCCTCCTTCCTCAAATCTGGTCTATTCGGAGGCCGGCGCTGGCGAGGCCGCTGGAGCGGCGGCGCCGTTTGCGACATTATTGACACACCTCGAAGTGTGAGGACACTTCTGCAGCCGTTGGCTTTGTTGCTCTGCTTCGCCGCGTTCTGGGCCGCACCTGCTGCCACTTCCTCTTCCTCCTCCCCGTTTACTTTCTTTTCCCTGACTCGGCCGCGAGCTGCTTTTAGCCGCCTTCGGTCCAGGTCTCAGTCGGCAGTTCGGTCTGTTTCGAAGGACCCAGAGGGAATCTGGTGATCTTTTCCCCCGTCGGGACGCTCAGATGCGGCCGATTGGACCCGGTTTAAACAGGACCTCCGGTGGTTTTTAATCATCCAAATGCTAAAGCCATTCTCTCAGGTTATTAAGGCCACAGCCGACGCACCAGATCCTCCTCATCTGTCAGCAGAGTCGGATCAGAGCCGCACGTCCCTCCAGAACAAACGAAAGCTTCTATAAATATAAAAATATAGTAGCTTTCATTCCAATCAGGTACCCCCGAGACGAGCCTCAGAGCCGCGGCCCGGCGCATAAACAGGGCCCCGGCCGCTGAACCCAGAAACCCAAATTGCCCCTGGTTGGGCTAAATTACAGAGGAGGCCCGGCTGGGCGCTTTCCCCGGCTTTCTTCTCCCCGGCCTAGTGATGGGGTTGAGATGAGGGCGGCCGCTTTAGAGGAAAGATGAAATGAGCATGTGAGCCGACTCGTAATGCAAACCCGGTCATTTGATGGTTTCTTTAGGGGGGGAGTGGGGGGGGGGGGATACTCGGAAAAAGGTTTTGGGTGGGAGTTCCTGGGCAACAAGCAGACCGGGCTCTGAGATCTCTGCAGCGAACGCCACAATAAAGCGGGGGAAATTAATTCGGTTCCGGTTTGTTCCCACAGATCATCTGCTCGGATCTGGAAGATTCATTGAAGCTCTTTGAAAGATGAATTGTGGGAAATGAGAACGCTTTGAGTGGGGGGGGGGGGGGATGCATCTGACATCAATTTCACGTTCTGCAACGCTGGGAAAAGCGCGGTGGCGTTTGGGGCCTAAGCTACGCACACGCTGTGCCTATCGGTGTCGGTCCACACGTCCTCTCTGTCCTGTCGGTCTCGCACGTGATCGACCCGCTTCTGCTTTCTCGGGATCCTCTCTGACCACTCACCTGCGTACAAACTTGGATGTGAACTTGCTAAAGATGCCCGTGGCGCCGTGGGTCCTCCGGGCCTGGGTGTTGCCGTGCGACAGCGACGGAGACGCCGGCCCGCCCGGGTAGGCGGAGCCCTGCTGGTCCCGGGCACCCCGCTGCTGGCCTGCGTGGAATGTGCTGCGGATGCCCACCCCTCGGGAGAAGTTGGTACGGTCCGACGCGGCGGTGCTGTTGATGTTGTGGGCAGATGGGGAGGCGCCAGGTGCCCGCTGAGTCGGGGCACTGGGGAGCGGAGGGGGGGGGGGGGGACGAAGGAAAAGGGAGGAAGAAAGGTTGATGCGGAAAATGAAAGACAAAGAGGTGTGGAGGTTAAAAAAGAAGAGGAAAAGTATTAAAAACGGGTAGGCGAAGGAATCAGGAGGTGTGGGTGGTCACACGGGAGGAGAGAAACAGGGAGGTGGTGGAAGAAGAGGGGATTGGAAGGAAAAGGTGGGAGGACAGGGGGGGAGGACAGGGGGGAGGGGGAAATCCAGTTAGCTCATGTCACTTCAGTCTGATGCAGACTCACCTCAGGATAAGTTCATACAAATTCTATATTTGATCCACATCCGCTCACTCTGATATTACACACAAGCCCACAAGTCAGCCAAGACCCGATTATACACACACACACACACACACACACACACACACACACACACACACACACACTTAATCCTCAGTTCTGGCCATGAGATTGAAAGCGTTTCAAACCACGTTCCCTCTCTCTCAAACACACACACACACACACACACTGAGCTAAAAGCATGGCTTTACTTCTTTTCCTCTGTGTGTGTGTGTGTGTGTGGCAGTAGAAGGCCTGCAGCAGACGCACGAACAAGCATCAAAACAGCCGTTCCTCTCCTGGGACCGAGCGACCACAGCTAAATACTGGGTCAGTCAGGGAGTATTTACACAATTAAAGCGTTCTTCCGTCATTAAACGATTGAAATGACGAGCCGGTGCAGAACTTCTACTACACTTGGCGTTTCAGCACACACTCACTGGCAGCGACACAATATGGGGGGGGGGGGGGCTCTGCAGTTATTGATAACTTGTTTCTGATGGTGCTGGACGTGCGTCTGCAGCCGGGGGTGGGGGGGGGGTCCTTACGGGACGCCTGATGCGGCTCCACATTAATGCAGATGGAATCTGACATGTCGTTCCGAAGGGATCGGCAGATGATCTGTGGGGGATTTCGGGGGCACAGGCTATATTCTGAATATAGGGGCCTACTCCTCGCTCGGGGTGGGGTTGGAGGGGAAGGGGGGGGGGCAGCTTACGCGCTCCAACAGTACCTTCTCTCCAGCGTTCCCAACCAGGTTCGGAAAAGGCCGAGCTCGCTGCTGAATGGCGCATGCAACAGAACGAGACTTCAACACAGAGCAGACAAAAGCCAGAGGGCCACTTTGACATTTGCTCGGCTGGAATTTCAGCCTGACATTTGCGAACGGCCCTCTTTTGCCCCCCCCCCAAACTGTCACAAAAGGGTGTGGGGGGGGGGGGGTCAGTATCCGTGAGAACGGCGTGAGCGGCTGGCGCTCACGTGACGTCCTAGCTAACAGAAGAAGGATTTCCAGGAGACGGTGCGGGATGAAAATGTCAAAGTGGCCCGACAGGACAGAGACAAGTTCAAGCAGGCAAAGCTGGACCACACAGCGACACACACACACACACACACACACACACACACACACACACACACACACACACACACACACACACACACACACACACACACACACACACACAGGACTGTCTGGCCACTGCATCATGTCATTCATCCACTGTGGATTTTCCCAGGCAATTCCAGAGCTAAAGGAGGTTTAACTGGCAGATTAAACGGGAGCACCAAACAACCTTTAAGAATTTAAACCAAAAAAAATAAAGACTTGAGGGGGAAAATGTTTAAAAAATAGCCAAAACATTAAACACTGTTTGACATGTTTTTGAAAAACACATCCTGGCGAGCTTCAGTGAATAAATCCCTGTTCATGGATGAAGCTTAAAAAGGTGATTTAGTAGAGACAGAAGGTCCGCTCTGGCCCTTTATGCGTCTCTTCTCTCCTGTCAGGAAACAAAGCTGGGTGAGAAAACACCTCTGTGCTGGCAGAGGGTGAAAAACCTGCTCGTCTCGTTCTCCACCTCTGCAGCTCTGGTCCACGCCGGCTCAACGTGAGCTGTGAATGTGAGCCGCTCGGCCTGAAATAAATATGTCAACAACTGCACATGACTCTCGCTGCTGCGCTGTTGCTAAGGAACCGCCGAGTGGGAGAGGATCTGAAAATCCACAGATATTTAGGGTGGCACCAGAAGTGATTAACGCCGTTTCTTGTGTTGAGACGGAAGATTTAATCATCTCTGCTGCCTCCTCATAGTTGTGGCCACTCACGAAGGACAGAACACAAGACAAATATCATACAGGTGTGCTTTTTGACCTTTGACCTCTCCTAATCTCAGTTAACCGTCCCTCTTCAGGTTTATGCTGGATGGATGAGGAGATGAGGCTAAAGAGACTTGCCTGGGCCGCGGTGCGTGCAGGTCAGAGGGGCATGGATGATTGGAGGAGGACAGGGACTTGTGGTGGCGGGGACGTGAAGAGGAAGTGGAGGAGGAGGAGAGGACGGCTGCGGCTGAGGCGGTGGAGGCGCGGGAACCCGGAGTGTTTAGGCTAGGAGGAGGAGGAGGAGGAGGGAGGGGAGGGGGGACACCGAGGGAAGCAGCCCCGCCCAACACGCACACACACGCGCACGCACACGTGACCGACGACGGACGAACACGTCACGGAAGGACACCAGAGAGACGCACACGGACAGTCACACAGGGCGGGGTTCGGTGCGTGGGTGGAGAGGTGAGGTTGGGCTTGGTTAGCAGCACTTTTAAAATCAAACACAGTTATGGGGGAGGGGGGGGAGGAGGAGGAGGGGGGGGGGGGGACAGGGCAGACGCAAGACAGACGAGAGAACGGAGAAAACAGCGAGCAGCTGATAATCTGTTACACAACCTTCAACGTTTTTAGGGCTTTGTTTGGGTTCTATCACACCCACTTGGTAAATGACCCCCCAGGCCAGAAACTTCTCCAAACTCATTGCCCAAATATTCAGAATATCACTCTGGAAACTGAAGCTGCAGCTGATAAATTTGCCTTGATTCAAACTGTATTTCTAACAGCTGTTTCCTTAACACTCTCCTGAAGGAGAGAGGTTGCTACGGGCAACCAAGCTCCGCATGTGACGAACGCTTCTAACCAAACCTGGTGCGACGCAAAGGAGGAGAGAAATGAGGAAAAACACAGAGACTTTACAGAAGCTCGTCGAATAAAAAGCCCGAACTGGTCAGACTGGGAATATTCTGACTGGTGATGGGAAGCACGTGTGACGTGTATGTTAAAGACTCTGTCGTCACGTGGAAGCCTTTTCTGAAACAGCAGAAGCACGAGAAGCGCACAGCGCCGCCGAGACTTTGTGTCCCATCATAAATGTTCCTGACGTCCTTCAATAGAGAGAAAAATACATCGATATAAGACGGGAAACTAGCAAGAAAATTGGAGCTCAGAGGAAGACAAAAGAACACCAGAAGAAGGAAAAGACGGAGAGAGAAGAAAAGACAAATTGGGGAGGGGTGACAAGTATAAAAGCAAATAAAAACTTTCAAGCATTAATCATGATCAAATGAAGTTAATGTTTAAAACCAGATGGAAACCACTGATTTAGCGTAGCATACCAAAGCTAACAGACCCCCCCCAGTTAATCCAAAAACAACATTTCAAATCTCAAATGACCTCGCCATTGCTTTTGGTGCGGCCAAATTGTCCGGTTCAAAACAATCTCGTGGTTTTTATCCGTTGAACGGAACCTTTTGATGCCGAGGGCGCCGCACTGGAAACGAGGGGTCATTTGAGATCCAACGTACGAGTAATAAAGTGAACGCAGCTTCACAGGAGTGGTTACCGTTTGGCTTCATGTTTAATGGAAAAAAGCACACAAAGCGCATGGCTGGTTAAAGTATGATGGGTATCGGACAGTGTGATTTATTGCCCATATCATAAGAGCTTAAAATGGTTGGTGGGGGGAGAAGATGGAGGGGGATTAAAGGGGAGAGCTCTAATGTAGCAATAGCATCGTGGCTAATGCCTGAAATTCAAGGCCTAAACTCTACCGTTGTGGTTTATCTATAATCTACTTGAGGTTTGGCCTAAATTTGAGAAGGAGCCCGAGTGGCCTGACCAGCCCTGGCAGGAAGAGCTCTGGGTCTGTCGGGGCCAGCTGGCACGGCCCCGGGCCCTGGTGGCCAACGTCTGGGATCGGGCCGCTGAGGCAGCTGTGGGACTGATTTACTTTGTGTTCCAAAAACGGGGCCGCTTCTTCCTAACGCCGCGTGCGTGGCGCCGCTCGGTGCCGTTGGTTTACCTGTCCTTGCCGTTCTGGATGCCCTGACCCAGCGTGGCTCTCTCGTTGAGAGGCGAGTTTCGACTGCGACCGGTGCCGGTGGACAGGATGCTGTTCTGGAGAGAGAAGAGAGACGCGGAGCGGCTTTAAAAGCAGCTAAATAAAGACCAGCAACGCTGCCTCGGGATAGCGCCGTGCTCCTGAACTCACGGTGGAAGGCGTGGCGCTCTTCTTACGGTCGGCTGAGACCGCGGGGCTGGCCGGCACCTTCGTGGTGGAGCTGCCCGACGAGCCTTTCCTCCCAGAATCCTCTGCTGCGGTCCTGTTGTCCGCTTGTCCGCCCCTCTTGGAGTAGGAAGACCCTGGTGCATCACAACGATGTCGTGTTTAATGAGCCGAACCACGCTTGTCCATCACACACACACACACACACACACACACACACCCTCCTCCCTGCCAACACACACCAATCTCACCCTGTTCGGTGGCTCTGCGGTTCTTAGGGTTCTGGTTGGACGACACGCTGCGCTGTACCTGAAACAACAGGACGACAACAGCGCCGCGGTTAGCATGACTCCAGCGTCGCTGGAACGTTCCTGGGAAGCGTGTGCGTGCTAACAGGCAGAAACTAGATCAACAGTCGTCACGAGAGCGGAACCAAGCACCCAGAAAAAGCACCGCGGCAGAAAGGAGGCTAGCTAGGAGGCTAGCTAGGAGGCCCGTTTGTAGCAGCGGCCGGTGTAATGTTAAGACCTTGTTGATCTCATTGTACCTTGTGAGGCGCAGAAGGGGCGTTTATGTTGCTTACTTCACTTCCTGGTCTAGGCTTGATGCAACCTTCCTCCAACTGATGGCAAAAAAACAAATCTGTGGTCTGAGTGCAGTTCAAGAGGCGTCTGGGGTACAATTCTGGGACTAAACACACCCCCTGTGACACGGGCGTCTTCAGAGCTCAGACAAGCTGACGGCACGGCCGTAAAAACTGCATCTTTATCTATTTCGAGGGGAAAAGGAGAAGTGCTTACCTCGGAGTTCCTGTAGTCGAGAAGCAGATACGCGGCCATCACGTCGTTGTACTTCTGGTTCACCAGTGAGTCCTGGATCTCCTCCAGGGAGAATCCCATTTGTAGCATAATATCTAAATGGAGAAGTGACCCTATGTGTGTATTATTAAAGACAGGAAGAAATCCAACCTTTCTGAAACCTTCTATTCTTACCGGTTTTTTTGGGGTCTTTATAATCCGGCTGGGGTTCGATGTACGGCTTGAGTTCCTCGTCTTCGTAGCCCACGTTCATCCACCGGTCCCTCATGATCTGCTGCTGGCAGAAGAGGCTTTTAGTTTGGGCGGATTTCGCCGTTCCCCGGCCTCCTCGCGGCGCGGACGTACCTCGAGGCTGCCTCTTTTGGAAGGGTTCAGGATGAGGAACTTCTTGAGCAGGTTCTCGCAGTCGGTGGACATGTAGAAAGGGATCCTGTATTTGCCGCGCAGGACGCGCTCCCGCAGTTCCTGGTGAGGGGCAAAACACCGTTCAAACAGTCGATTCGCTCTTCAAACGTCCACTTCCTGCCTTCAGGACGTCTCAAATCAGCTTCCCGTGATGCTACAAACTCCCCTCCCCCACCTTGAGGTTCTGCCCGTCGAAGGGCAGCGAGCCGCTGACCAGCGTGTAGAGGATGACCCCCAGGCTCCACACGTCCACCTCGGGCCCGTCGTATTTTTTGCCCTGGAAGAGCTCGGGGGCAGCGTACGGCGGGGAGCCGCAGAACGTGTCCAGCTTGTTCCCCAGAGTGAACTCGTTGCTGAAGCCGAAGTCGGCGATTTTGATGTTCATGTCTGCGTCCAGCAGCAGGTTCTCGGCCTACAGGCGGAAATATAGAAGTATAGAAGACCAGAACCGCTAGCTTACCACGTCTTAAACGCCTATTCTGGGGCGACGCGTGCAGGTTAGCCGCCTAGCTTCTGTACGAGCCACCGGGCAGAAAAGCCGGCGTCGCCTAGCAACAGCGTCCCTCTCCCTCTTCGCCGTTTTTGAGCGAGAACGCGCGCATGATTTAACATCACGGATTCCCTTTTGACCTCCACGTGAACTAATAAACACAAAATGCGATGAAACGGACATTTTAACGCGTTTGTTCCGATTGCGCAACACCGGTCGAAACAGAACGCCGGCTGGCGTGAAAACGAGCGAGGTTTGAGATTAGGAGTCCGCGTCTCACAGGTCTGCCTGCTGGCACCGTAAGAGGATTTCCAGCTGCATAACACCGTGAACCTAAACGCCCCGGGAACCCCGAACCTGGGCGCCGACTCGTGTGAGAATAAATCCGGCGAGTTGCACGTACGGGTGGGCGGGTCTTACGGAGGCTTCATGTCAGATGATGGCGGACGTTGGTTAATGACATCTCTCATTAACCAACGTCCTGGTGGTGCACGGGTCAAACATTAACGAGGAGAAGAGGAAGAGGCGGCGTGCGACTCGGCGCCGCGTGCGTTCTCACCTTGAGGTCTCTGTGGACTATACACTTCTGATGGCAGTACTGCACCGCTGACACGATCTGTGGGGTGGGGGGGGGGGCGAGAATGAGACATTTACCACAGACAGCTGAAAAATACATGTACTTTTACTCACACACACGTCTATGTATGTATTTCTATATTTGTGAGGACTTGGGTTGACCCTAACCGTCCCTCTTGACCCTCTGACCCCAGTTTGACCTCACAATTCAATCCTATGTGTGACCAGACCGTCGGGGGTTCGAGGACCAGCCCAAATGTCCTCACTTTGCTAGTAGGATGAGTATTGTGACGCTTCATGTGTAGCCTGCAGGTGGAGACGCGAACACACACCTGTCGGAATTTGGCGCGAGCTTCTTTTTCCTTCATCCGGCCGTGGGCCACCAGGTAGTCGAAGACCTCACCTGGGGACCAGAGGAGACCAGGTGGTGGTGATACGACCGCTCTCAAAGTCTAAACTTGTTATTCTGCAACATCTTATTCATTTATTAAGTCTTCAGCTCCGTTTGGGGTATAAAGGAAAACGGAGAGTCACTCATTAAATTCTAACACAGGGGGGGGGGGGCGAGGCAGTGGGGGGGGGGGGGGGGTCACAGCAACACACTTACCTCCACTGGCGTACTCCATTACCAGGTACAAAGTCTTCTCTGTCTCTATGACCTCAAAGAGCTTCACTGGAGGTGGAGACAGAGGAGGGAGTCAGATACGGGGGGGGGGGCAGAAGTTGAGAGAAAATAGGGCAATAAGAGCAGCTGGGGCAGTTGATGGTGGCAGCCTCACCTATGTTGGGGTGATTCAACAGCTTCATGATCCTCACCTCCCTGAAGAGCTGTAACACAACAACAAACAGGCCCCGCAGGTTGTGGCATCAGAACCCGTCCAGCCAGTTTCAGCTTCGCCCGTTTCCCTGGGCGACGGGAGCGAGCGAGTGCGAGCGAGCGAGCGGACATTTGATGAGGCCGAAAGCGCTCACTTCCTGTTTGTGGGTGAAAGGACTAGAGGGAAAACAAACTGATGTGGGCAGTTACGACACATCGGGGGGGGGATGAACCCAAATCTGGGACGGCTGAAGAGACGCTGATCTGTAGCTGTAATTAATTAACGGACGCGCGGGAACTCGGCGCCGACTTCCTGCTCGTCCGTCAGCTTCGCATTCGAACGTTCTCCTCGTGTGGACGCACCGGTGTCGGGGGGGGGTGTGCGTGTCAGAGGACAGACCCCACCCTGGGGCCATCAAACGGCGGTAATTGCAGCCCGCTTCCTGTAATTAAAACTCTCCCTGACAAACGAGGCCACTTGAGAGCGAAAGACGGAGTTAAAAGAGAAGCAGAGCCGAGTTGTGCGTCTGGGGCCAGACCCCACTTGCCATCCCATAATCTGGCCTCCTGTCCTGCTGTATTACTAATATTGTTATTATTAGCATCAACATCTGGACCCCCAACCTGATTTCCAGCACTCTAAACCCCCACGAGGACGATAGCTAATGTGGCTAATCAAAGCTCCCTGGATTAGCGTTAGCATTAGCGCGTCCATCGTGGCTGCTGCGTGACTGATGCTGCTGGATTTTCCGCCGCCGCTTCTCCCGTCGGTGTGAATAAACAAAAGGTCACGTCGAGCGGTCGGGACCCACCTTCTGCAAACTGGACGAGTTGAGCTGCGTCTTGTCGATGATCTTCACGGCCACCTGGAAGCAAAACGCCGGCTTTAATTTGAGACGGGAACCTTTTCGTGCAAGTCACATTTGTTTTGTGCGGAGGGATTCGGTGGGGAAAGGTCAGAGGTCACAATCAACCCGGGGCCGGAGCAAAGGAGAGGGACGCTATCTCGACGAGGACGCCGAACTCTTTTACTGCCGACCTTTCATCCACTCCTCTTTCAGGTTCTTCTTGTCCTCCGACGCTCCCTCGCCGTGTTTGTGCGGAGTCACGCGGAGCGTTATCAGGCCGTCGGGCCCGGCGCTGTCACACATTGACAGAGCCCGTTCGCCTCCCTGGCTCGGGGACGGGCGGAGACGGGGACGGGGCTGGACTTTAGACGCCGCCCGATGCACGCACAGCTTTTTCAAACATGTTAAATCAAATGTGGAATTCTCAGCGAGGCGTTCGGGCGGCCTGATGCTGATCTGAACTCCCACCGTAGCTCCAAAGCTACGCTAACCCAGGCTGCTGACATTAGCATGCCACATGGTGGTAAACCGTTTTTTAAAACATTTTTATGACCATTTGATGAGCAAACGCTTATCTTATGCTTTTATTATGAAGGATTGTCTCAGGACGAAGGCAAATAAACTGATTTTCTCTAGAATTTGCCCCCCAAAAAATGAAAAAGACAGTTTGAAATGGCTCTTAAGGGCCAAATGTGTTCGCTCACCTCCTTCCCCGTGAGGACGTGTCGTGCCAGTTTGACCTTGGCGAAGTTGCCTTTGCCGATGGTTTTCAGCAGCCGGTAGTTGCCGATGTGCGGCTGGTCCTCCGACGTGGTCGTGGAGACCGAGTTCCGACACCGCGACATGCTGGAGCGGCCGGATGACTTGGACTCCTGGGGAGGCGGGAGATCAAAGCGTGGCGTTAGCTTGACCGTTGAAGCTAACAGTGAACATAAAGGGCATTATCCAAATTAGTTGTGGGAAGGATTCTCGTCCCAATACCCGATATTCCGCTTCAATCCAGATCGTCCTTGGCTAGCAAGGAAATAAAGGCGGCGGCGAAATTCCATGGAGCCACCAGAGCTTCCCAGGCGAGATGCACAGAAGCAGCACAGGAGAACAGGCTGGACTCCTCCAGCTCCATCTACCCGATGTGTGACACTTTCCACGCGCACGTTTTTGTGAGTACACAAGATGCAGGTCAGGCTGGTCTGGACGGGTATTTAGAGCCTCGCTAGTGCTCGATTAAAAAAAACCCAGCTAATCTTGAGCCGGTGGAACTCGACACGCACATCCAAGCCGACGTAAATTAACTTTAAAGTCACTTTCTGGAGTTAAAAACAGACACGGAGCGTTCCGACGGGCACGTGTGTACGCGGAAAGAAAACAAAACCCTGCTGTGCTGAGAAGTGCTGCAACGGTGATTCGGTTTCAACTCCAGGAAAGGGTCACGGCTATTTTGTGTGTGTGTGTGTGTGTGTGTGTGTGATCCCAGATGACAGGTGACTGGGATCAGGGTCAGGGGAGAGGACGGATGGCTCCAGGGTGACGATATTCAAACCCACGCGGTCGTGACACAAAAGCTAGCGGGCCGGGAGGTGAGCACACACCCGGGTCGGTCCGCGGCGAAGCGCTGACCCAAACCGTGCACGTGATCTAACTTGACTACGACTGCCCCCCCCCCCCCCCCGGTCATCTCGGACACGCCGTTATGTCACGTTTCCTGCCGATTCTTTCCCTCCTCCGACCTCCCGCCTGTTCCATCCTTTCACGTCGGCCTATTTTTGCCCTCCGATTCTTCCTCTACTTTCAGGGCAGCTGCGGGCCGAGGCCCCCCCAGCCCCTCCCCCGGCCCCCTCACAGCCCCCCCGACAGTGGACGTCGGCGTCGTGTCCTTGCGTTGCTCTCTGAATCCATAAGTACACCTGACTCACAACACTGCACCGTTAGCTGGATCAGGAGCTACTGCTAATCCCGAACCCAATCTGAGCGCTACGGCGATAGCTGCTGGTTTTTTCTTAAAAAACCAAAAAACCCCATCGGCGGAGACACGTGAGCAGGCTTCCTGAGACAGGTTGTAGTGACTCAGTTGCCATGGAGACGTGTCGCCTGTCGAATCCTGCCCTCTGGCTCTATGTTGCTGTGTTTTATCCTTCAGTTTCTCTTTTCACACCGCTCTCGCTCCATTTGTTTCGTCCTTGGAGGACGCCGATACGGTTCCTTCTATAAAAGCGTTGTGGCGTGGAGGTTTCTGACGAGAGAGCGCCAAAAACACGCTACATGTTCTCCAACACCAAACCACAGCTTTCGAACCGCATCGAGTAGCCCCTAGCGACACGTTTGCATAGCCTAGCTTCGCCTAGCTTCACACTGCTCCCGCAGTCGCGCAGAAAAGTGGACCGCGGGACCCGTGTTTGCTCAACGGTCGCCACGGCGAGGGCGATACGCTCGGCCCTTCGCCCTTTCTCTGCTGCTACGCAACCGCCAGGAGTGTGAGGTCCGCAGAGTTTTCACAGGATGACTCGAACCTGATAAGCGCACGTGTAGCGAGATAGACGCAGGCTTTCCTCAGGAAAAGAAAAGAAATAATCTGGACGGGAAACGCCTCGGCTGTTTGCTTTATTAATCTTATCCGCCTGCGATTCTGTGGTTGGGTTCGACACAGCGAAGCACGTTAGCCGCGTAGCATCACAGCAGCGGGAGGAAGGTGTAGCGAAAATCCCAGCGCTGGTGCCAACCGTTTGCTGTCAGGCTGTTAGCGGTAAGTGGGGGTGTACTCTTCGGTTCTTTTGATGTCTTCTGCTACACGAGCGGCGTAGCACAAGACAAGCAGCTAGTCATTAGCGATGGCGGTTCTAGTCGGTCGTTAGGCCCCACTCTGTGCAGCTACTGCTGCTCCTAAAATCAGCAAAGCTAATCCTTCAGAAACGGGCGGAAGATTTACGCTAAACTAGCATACGTAGCACGCCTCGGTTCTGGAAGCCGAAAGATTTGGGCGATGGAGATCACGAACAACCCAACTCGGGTACACACGAGCTTCACTACAATCCAGTGGAGAACTTCAGATGTACAGTTAGCTGCCGCACCTAGCGCTTGGCTCGACAGGAAAGGCCTGTTTTACCCTCTTCCCCTGGGACTAACCGGTAAACTGTCACACTCGGCTGCGCCCAGGTAGCACGTGCTGGTTAGTACGCCTGGAGCCGCCCAGCTTGTTAGAGCGGGCAATTCCAATCACGACTAGCTACCTGATTGATTAGCGGAAAAGAGACGATTAAATGGCGTTTTTTCTTAATAAAACCCCAAAACCCCGGCGGTAGGTTCCCTGTTGCTAGGGGGCCTGGCTAGCTTTGTCTCTGTTCTTCTGCCTAGCGACCGGCCTTGCGAGGAAAGGCATAATTTATGGTTTCCTGGGCGGATCGTCAGGGACGCGCGCGTCTGCCGCTAACGTGATTCATCCCGCGGAGGCATCAATGAAGGTGGACAGGAAGGTGAACGGCCGCGCGGAGAGACGCACCTGCGTCAGCGCGCACAAAGAGCTTCTCAGTCATTGGGATTGGGTTTCCACCTCAACGGCTCGCGGCTCACACGGGTGGGGGGGGGGGTGAATCCGCCCCGCCGGTCCCGGCGCTCCCGTACAGTGGGGGCTCTGTCCTCCGCGGCGCTCTCCAGCCAGCGGCGCATTATTTTTTAAATGAAAGTGGTAACGCGGCACATTTCCTCGCATCGATTGAATTAGCAGCATCGTAGGACGGACGAGCACGGAACATTTGTGGTGTGTGTGAGCACCAAGTGTTCCCCTTATTGAGGCTGCAATAACGAGCTTTTCTTTACATTTTGGACCGGCTTTGCTTAATGATTCTGCAATTAAAGAGCTTTAAGAGGCAGTCGTCACACTTTAGGCTCCTAAACACAGCTGATCGACAAACTGGCATCGTTGTCCAAATACTTTTGGAGATATCTCAACATTCCTCAGGTGCATCAACAGAAACACACAAGGGCCCAAACCTGATGGTCTGGTCTCATTTAAGAGGGATTTTATACCTTTACGTAAAGGGAAAATGACGACACTTTCAGGCTGCGCCGCCATCCTCTCAGAGGTGGCTGGATGAAGAGAGTGAGGACTGAATAACAGGAAATCCGACAGACGGGGAGGTCGCGCCTGGGGAAGAGCGCGACCGCTGTAGCCACGGGGTGCAGCCGAGCACCTGCGACAGCATCAAGTTCCTCAAACGGTGCCGCCGGACCTAAAACGGCACCATTGGGCGCGTCCCGCGGAGGCTGGTGTCGCATCTTAACACCACTTTTGGGCGTCTCTGGCCGCGGTTTGGCAGCAATTGTCAACGACGACGAGGCGGAAACGGTGTCGCTAACGTTAGCCTCGGTTCAGACGCCCCGTTTCTGGTGTCGCTAACGTTTGCCTGGTGGATCAGACGCCCCGTTTCTGGTGTCGCTAACGTTTGCCTGGTGGATCAGACGCCCCGTTTCTGGTGTCGCTAACGTTCGCCTGGTGGATCAGACGCCCTGTTTCTGGTGCTACAGGCTAAACGCACTGAAAGGCTTAAGCTGAGCCACACAACTCTAAATATCCTTGATCGTTTCACTTTGACAAAGGAAATTCAGTATCTGACGGCTTTAGCGAGGCTAAAATACACCGCGGCACTTAATTGCACGTTGGACCTGCATTTTGGGCTCTAAAGCTAAAAGAGCTCAGCAAAACAGCCAACGCTAACGTACGGCCGGGCTCAGAAGCCTGTCCAGCAACAGTGCACGTTTCGCGTTGCGGTTGTCGCGTGATTCCTGGAGTCTCATGCTAACTTGGCAGCCCGTGTGTTACGTAGCCACATAAGCTGAAAGAGAGGAGCGCCGAGAGAGGAGCCAAGTGTGCTACCGCTATATTGGTGCGCTTATATAACCGAATGCGTTGTTTATGACCTCTGTCACAGGTAAGGGTGTGTAGCCACGTGCGTCACTGTGTGTGCCTACACTTATCTGACTACGTACGCGCTGGTAACTGCTTTCCTGTAAATGGAAGCTATTGTGTCTCACACACACACACACACACACACACACACACACGCAGTGAGAGATCGTGGTATCAACAGAAAAGGTTTGTGAGTGATGACAGCAGAGATATTTTAACCTGCACATCCGCCGCAACGGCAGTGGCGGCGTTTCCTACATCTGCAGTTCCAACATCACATAGGAGAGTCTCCATTTTATGACTCGTCCGGTCCCAAAAGGCCGATCCCAGATCCCGGCGACACCTATACGCGCCCGGACACTCGAGAACCACAAATATAGACTTGGGGGGTTAGCTTAGCGTACGTGTTGACATCACCCGCTGCTTATTCTGTCAACATGCAGAGGCACTTCCCCCCCCACCCATCCAAGCGCTCATCACATGACGCCGTCATGCTCGTCTCGATCGCCGCCGACTCTAATCGGTTGCGCGCGTGCTGCGGCGTCAGCAACGCGATGATGCCCGACAGCCTCCGCGACCGGGAGGCTCGACATCTCGGCAGGAAACGGTCAAACCCCGGCGCCCGTCCCTGGTGTCGGATCAGACGTCCGACCTCGACGGGCGCCGATATTAGCAGATATTCGGCTGGACGCTGCGGCGTGTTCGAGTTGGTGCGATGCGTGCGGGGAGCGAGCATCGTGAGGAGTCGAGGAGGAGGACATGCCTGGAACACACAGACTAAACAAATATCTAACTTTGTTCCTGTGAGCAGGGAGTGAAAAGGCCAGTGTCAAAGGCTGATGAATCACTGCTGTGTGGCGAAGACAAGAGGGACAAAAAGGCACACAATGGAGGACCATGGAGGCCATTTAAGGGCCCCTGACCACAGAAGAATTTCCCCTGCAAGACTCTTTGATAGCCAACCGCGGGGATTTCATCTGGGTGCATATCAGAGGGTTAGATCTTACCTGCCCGGTGGAATTCTCAATCACTTGCACCAGTGGGATCCTTGTTGACATGGTTGCAAAACTTGAGGATGCCGAGTAGGGAAAGCAAAACGAGAGCGAGTCTTCAGTGTCTTTGGAGCATTCAACGACTGTCTAATCGGTGGCTGAGGGAAGTTTCCCGCAGATGTCCAGTGCTAGCCAGCTAGCAGCACGACGAATAGCCAGTGAATCAACAAGTTGAATCCCTCATCAGCGGATAGCAGACTTTAGCCAGCTAGCTGGGACCTAGCATCAACCGTACGCCCCATGTTTGTCAACAAGCACCAAAAAAAAAAAGCCAAAGGTCTTCTTTAACTTCGATGTTGATAAGGCAAAAATGTGTTCTCAACTGACAGACGTCAACGAGTTACCAGAGCCAGAGTTAGCAGTCGGAGCTGGTGACGTTAATTCGGCTAGCAACTTGGGCTAGCTTGAAGAAAAAAGTTGAGCAATGGTTAGAGCAAAAGACAAGGTTCAATTAGGTGGCTAGCATGCTAACCCGGAGGCTAACAAACGCCACAGGAAGCCTAAAATGTCGCCAACCTGTACGACTCAAAGTACCCAACGTCGTTTTCATAAGGCAGCGTCGCTCTTTTCGTTTCGAGACAGGGATAAATCCGTATCGGTTCGAAAATCGGCTCCGGGTTCCAAGTTCTAAACTTTCAGGCCAAAGTTATTCCTGTCGACGTTTCGACCTTCCTACCGCAAAACCATTTAAAATGTCCTCGGTGAAATATCCAGGGGAGACTCCGGGGGGGGATTAAAAGTACCATGTAAAACAGTCACATGGCAGGGGGGGGAAAATAAGCATTAATTTGTCGCGCTAGCTATCAGCCTGCCCATTAGCTCGTATGGCGAGCTACTTCGGTATTTATTCCGAGGCTGATCCGGCTAGTTAGCTTATCCCCTGCGGCCGCAACTGCCGGGGCGACTCACAAAACTCGCCCCCCCTCCACAAAAAAAAAAATCCACGGAAATCAGCAGCGCTCTTCCCTGTGTTGCGTGATTGGAATAAGGTCGTTCACCACTGCTGCACTGCAGTGTGGCGATGGACCAGTCCGTCCTGTCGGTGCACCGACTGCTGGGCTTTTTTTCCCCTCCGTTACCGGCCGTCTGAAGGCGGGATCATCAAGTTGTAAAATCCATTATCAACGCACCGGGGGAGGGGGGGGGGGCTTTTTTCCCCACTTTGGAGCTGCGTGGGACAGAGGGACAGAGACGAGGAGCCGCGTCCGAATGCAGACTATGCGCACGATCCCGTCCTGATACCGGAACAAGCTCGCACCAACATGGCCGCTTGCACCACGACTCAGCGAAGGGGACGGGGAGGGAGGCGCTTCGGCTCCCCTCGGCTCCGCTCGGCTTTTTCCGGAGCCTAGACCGCAGTTCCCCGTTCAACAATAAGACAGGAAAAAGGATGTATTTAAATATCATTTTAATATATTTCAAATCATCTCGAGGTTTTTTTTCCCAGTTCACAGTGTTAAATAACCAGACCGGAAGGTCTGACGTGGTTTATTAAGTCTCAATGAAGCTTCAAAGTTGAAACACTAAGTATTAGAATAATGTTTAGGTGTAAATTCATAAAAGGTCTTAGACTAATACACAAAACAGATGTAAAACAGATACAGCACAATTCTCATCCGCTGGCCAGAAATATGAGTAAAACAAGCGATATTTACGGATATTTAAAAGTAATTCAAAGGTTTCTACTGGGATACGAATAAAATGTGCATCTGTTGAAATGCACTCATAAAGATTTTTTTTGGGGGGTGGGGGGGGGCACTAATGGGATACTGGAACTTATATTGCCATATCTCCTGTAGCCAGCCTGTCTTGTGCACATGTGCCGTGATTCAGTTTGATATCTGCGCTTAAAACAGGGTGAAAATACAACCAGCCAGCCATTTTGACAATCACACGAACCGCATGAACTTGCACAAGTGCGTTTATTTTTAAGATTTTGCGGTTGGCGCAGCGGTTGCGCGATAACGTGCCTCGGTGTCGCCATCTACAGGATGTGTCCCCACACTACACCGGTCGCCTACTACCTGCAGCTGGTGTTTCAAGCGCAGTTGGATGATCTTTAAAAAGAAATCTGGTTTTAATCTGGAGGTTCACATTCCAATTTGCCAAACATTTGCTGCCAGTTTTGAGGCCGCAGTATCAGATGCGTTCTTTCATTTTCCCTTTTAATAGGGAGCCATTATTCTCCGTGGAAATGCATCCCTGACACTGTGGACAGAGAGATTTCAGTATTAATCAGCCAACTGTTATGTTTTATAAGAACTATATTTAACTAAGTATTAGTGTCGTTTCTGTTTTTAATTTTTCCAGTCATTGATAATGATAAATGGCGCGTAATATGTATTTAAGAACCGGCATGTTCCGGGACACCACAGCTGAAATTGCTGTTATGACAATAGCTCCCTAATGTAAGAGTAAAAACACAAAATTAGCCCCAATAAGTCAAGGAATTAATAGAAAACCCAAAATACTAGAACAAATCCTTATTGTAAAAAAAAAAATCATAAATGTGATTCATAGTTATTTCACTTGGAGGATGAATCATAACATCATTAGCCCCGCACGTCAGTCCTGTTAGCAAAGAGGCTAGCTGAATAATACAATTCTCTGATTCTCTGATTTTGACATGAGCATGTTAGCAAAAAGACGACTAATATTGGGCTTTTTCAGTGGATAAAAGGTGGCTCAAGTCAAACGTTTATTGCGAAGACAGTGGAATGACAGAACAGCAAAGAAACAAAGCATAATCATAATACTTCAAATTCACTGAAATGATCTTTTTAAAAAATAGGAAAAATCTACTTTATATGTATAAAACATCAACAAACATTAAAGAACTGTTGGTTTTTTTCATTTATTTTTCCAAAACCAGAAGTTATAAAATCCTTTAAAAGAGACGAAAGGGCTAAAACAATGAACACGTGCAGGGAATAAATAACAGGACCGTGGAGATGGTCCGACGTTGACCCTTCACCCCGGACTGGCTCTTCAAACATGGGAAAGAATTTCCTCCACGGCGATGGTCGTCAGGTCGGAGTAGAAGCTCCCCTCGTTGTCGCCGCCTCCGAACATGAGTAGAGTCTTGCAGACAGACCCGGAGCCGCCGTCCTCCTCCTCAGCCGTGAATTGTTGGGAAACAGGCATCGCCATGGTGATGATGGAGTGCCCTGCCCTGGGGACAGAAAACTGGGGCATTTTCACTTCTGTCCAGGTGTTGGTGTCTGAAAAAGACGTGGAAGTTTGATCAGAATCCATTCAAGTCGTGAATCTTAATTAAATCTTATATAGAAAATTTCATTTTAGGACATTGTATTAAAACAAATGCAGGTTTATTGTAAGAATCAATCACCAATATCAAAGATGAAGGCGTCACAGAGAGCCTTGTTCCCGTTGTAGCCTCCATGGATCAGGAACTTGGTGTCTGAGAGCACAGCGCTGCCGTGCCAGCTGGAACAGAAAGTCACAGTGAAATGAATCTGTCCAAACCCAGAGCGGGCTGTGGTTTCTGAGTGAATCACCTTCGGGGAGAGGGGGCCTTCCCTGTGGTTTTCACTGCCGAAAACTCCATTAGACCTGAAGAAAAAAAAAAAAATCATCACATTTTTACATCAAATATTGATGTTGAATGCCTAAAATCCTCCATCTATGTAGCACAAACTAAGTGTAACCCCCCCCTCAAATTCTACCAAAATCCTGCTTTATTGTTAAGTAGAGGAAAATCTTAGCTCATCCAAATCTGGTAAACATGTGTTTTCTTTTTATTTCCTGTGGCAGCTGTGCTCACCGAGGTCCAACATGTACATGTCGTTGTAGCAGACGGGCGTGTCCCACCCACCGAACACGTAGATCTTCCTTTCCTGCATCATACATGCAGAGTGACTGGCAGAGAAACGGAGCAAATAAGTTCAGGGGCGAATAGGTACACAGCCATGTGATACTTTAGATATTGCCATCCTACCCTGAGCGCGGGGAGGGGCTTTTCCCTGTTACGATAGGCTGGTACCAGATGGAGAGATGCGGATCGAAGATGTGAAGCGAACCGCTACAGCCGTCAGGCTCGGGGTTGGGACGGGGGAACACCCCTCCCAGGACAAAGAGTTCCCCCCGGAACAAGCTGCAGCTGTGGTAGGACAGAGGAGGCACCTTCCCCTGGGCCTGGAGGGGATAGGAAAGGAGAATAAGGGGGGATGGGGGGAGGTAGCACTGAAGAGTTAAACCCAGACAAGCACTCACCTCCACCATGGTCCACTTCCAGCTCCGCGTGTCCAGAATGTGGACGTCGTTGAACCACTTCCTGTTCTTGGACCCCCCGAATACAAAGATGCGCTGGGAGTCGGGGTCGTAGACAGAGGTGTGGCCGATCCTGCCCTCGGGAGTGGGACCCTCCGCCAGAGTCTCCGCCGCCAACCAGGACAAGTCCTCTGTGGCACGGAAACAAAAGCGGTGAGACTAAAACCGTGCTTTGTGAGGAGGTGCCGGGGGTGGGGGCCGACCTGTGCACAGCTTCCAAATGGGGTCTTTGCAGAATTGCATCCTGGCTCCCTGACCTCCGATCAGGATGGCGGTCTGAGCGTCGATGGGACACAGAGTCTGACCCCAGCGTCTGGACGGGCCCAACAGTGGAGCTGCAGGGAATTCAAAGAGCGTCTGAATGAAATACAATGACTTTTAGACCAACTTTGCTTGAATTTAGGATTCTTTTGTTTTCAAACTTAACTTCCTGTATGCTGCAGGAACAACCGTGCAGCCATTCAGTTAAAGGGGCTGAATAAATACACCAAAAGAAATAAAAAGTGTTTAAACTCACTGCTCTGTTTCGGAGTCTTGCTCGGTCTACCCTTCTTCTTGACGATACTCTGAGAAGACCCTTTTTCCACCATCGCCTGTGCCTCTGTAGGAAATAACAGTTAGGGAGAACGAACAGGTCTCCGGCACAGAGCACGCTGCAGTTTTCCTCTCACCTGTATCCTGTCCTTTTGTTACGTTCCCTACACTGCTAAGCAGCTTCTGTCCTCCCTTCTTCTGACCCCGGCCTTCTCGCACAGATGTCTTGTTCGGACACAAGTTCTCTTCGTCCTGGCAGTTTTCCACCTTATTCCTGGCGTCGTCTTCTTCCTCTTCTGACATTCTCTTCCTCTTGCCATTGAGCTCTCTGGCTGTGAGGGGAGCTATGGTGTCCTGGAAGGGGCAGATTATTCATTTATGATTAGGTAATTAAGCCTAAATGGACCAGGATGCATTGCTGTCAGCAGCTGAAGGACCAAATAAATGATGCTGGGCATTTTAGGGTGCACATATAATAGAAACTTTCATTTGTATTTCTATGAATAATTGCAGAAAATCCTGAATCTTGCACTCAGCCACAGCCAGAATCAGCTCTGGTTCCAACAGATCTCCATTGACCTGAGGGGTAAATAACCATTTACAAGACTTTACAAGACAAGATCGTCATTGTTTAGAAGCCCTGTAAATGCACCGCTTACATGACTCATTAGGTCCATTAAATTATTTACAATGATGCATGGTTGTTGCAAATACACCCAAAAGTTATGACTGTATGATAGTTACCAGGTTTCCTCCCTCCAAGGTGACATTCAGTGTAACCCCATCGGTCCATGTCTCCTCTTCCCACTGCTCCCATGACAGGCACCTAAGGCACATACGATGGGATATTTGAAAATAAGATTCGGCACTGCAGCATTTAATAAGGGACAATCCTCCACAGTGGACGTACTTGTTATACGGCGTTAATTTGCCAATAGTGATGGGTATCTGCTCAGCATTGTTGAGCTCTGCGTTGCCGCATATCCTTTCCCCCCACGGACCGCTGCTAAACAGCACCACCTGGCGGGCACTCGGAGGAACAGCAATGGACGCACGGCAGGAACTCTCCGCACTGTTCGACATAAGATAGTAATATTAAGATAACATTAGCTCAGCTGACAAATTATGGAATACCAAACAGCGGCGAACAGTCCTGTCAAAATTCATCATTCGTGCAAGTGTGCACGTTAAGCTCGCGAGAAACTAGGCGATTGTTTGCAACAATGTGGGAAAAAAATAGCTGGACGTACCTCAACAGCCGTTGCGGCGGACTTTTCGTACCGAACACTGCATAAATTCCGAAGTCGTCCATTCCTACTGGTTACTGTTGTAACTTGTCCGCTACTGCGACATAATTTGAAACGTTAAAACGAAATATGGACTCGAGTCTCCGCCGTACCCCGTCTCCCGCCACCGTAAACTATCCGAAACTCCGCGCGAGATTTGAGGAATGGATTTGAGGCGTTTGTTTCGGTGTCAAGCGTATTTCTGCGGGTAGCGTCCGGAATCGAAACGGTATTTCCGCCCTTCTGGTATACGCGCATGTTATATATTGAACATACCAATAAGTAGTCAGCAGCCAATCCGAGCCATGATTAATGAGTGACGTAACAAAGGTTGCATTCAAGATCATCTATATAGTTCACGCACCAATAGCTCCTATATTCGACGAATTGCTGGTACAAGAAGATTGTCAGCTAGCACAGATAATTTATGAAATACTTGTAAAAAGAAAACCTACAAATCTGTACATACATGGAAAGGAGTAGAAAATAAAATCTACTTTTAATAGGCTAATGGGATTTTTTTTACTGAACCCCCCCCCCCCCCCCCCCCCCAAAAAAGAAAACAAAAATAGAGGCGAAATGCTGTTGTATAATATGAAAAGCAAAACCACAAATTTAGCATGTGTAGAAAACTCACACTCCATGTAATGTTATCGGTTTCATTTAAGTTCCATGCAAATCTACCTGCATCACCACGGAGGCTTTTGGAGCTGGTTTTCAGAGCACCAGTGACACTGCACTGACAGGTTGGTTGCAGCACTTTTATTTTTATTTCCACTGAACTGATAACCCATCATGCCTCCGTCTGTCTCCGCAGCATGGATATACGCACAGCCAACTCCTATTCATTAAATCCACAATTTTACTGGAAAGAATGCATCGTCTTTCTGAACGACAGCACCGGAGTCTTCAGCTATTCAGCCGGCCTCTTCATCCTCTTTTACACTAACACCTTTGAACTCATTGTGGGAATCCCTTTAAACATTTGGCTCATCTTTCACATCCTCAGCAAAAGGTGTTTTTGTTGTTTTGGGTTTTTTTACGCTTTAGGTGCAATATTGTTATTTGTCAGATTTCTGTATCACTGCATTTCATTTCAAGGTCCAAAGCTGCTGGGATCCCCCCCGCAGATTTCTTCCCCTTCCACCTGGCCATCACGCAAGTCTTATTCTACCTGTTGTTGCCCGTGGCTGCTATCAACCTCTACCTCTGGAAGAATGACGTCTCCATGGATGTGATGGTTTTCACACACTCGCTGATGCTCATCATTAAGCCGCTGCTCCTGTGCCTGGCATGTGTGGAGAGGTACATCGCTGTGATGCGGCCATTCGACTACATACGGTAAAAGCTTCATATCTTAACTCAGTTAATCCTGTTTATTGCCTCAAGGTCTGTAAATGATCCTTCTGTGTCTTCATCACAGACTCAAGAGGCCTCAATTCAAATGGGGATGTTTGGTTTTTGTCTGGTGTATTTATTTCCTCTTGGCCACAATGAGCTTCTTGTTAGGTAGAAGCTACTCAGTATGCTCCCTCTTCATCCCTATTCTCACCATAGACACCTTGTGCAGCAGGTCTATCTTCAAATCCTTACGAAAGCCCCCACCAGGGGTCAATAACATGATGAGCAAGACAACCAAAGTAAAGAAGAAGAAAGCCTTGGTCACCGTGGTCATCATCCAGGCCATGCTCACGCTCAACTACACGCCCTTCATCCTCTCGCTCATAATTGACAAATTGGTTTCGGTTCCCACAGTCAAGTGTTACCTGCTGGGGCTGTCGCTGGCTGCAGCCACCTGCTTCTCCTACATGCAGCCTCTCCTCTACCTGCACAGACTGGGGCGGCTGCCCTGCACCCAGACACACAGATCACCATCGAGAAAGTGAAGCAGACAGCAGATAGAACCTATAAACAGGCTCTTAGTCACTCGCCACTCTAAAACATCCTTTCCTTTCCTTTCCTTTCCTTTCCTTTCCTTTCCTTTCCTTTCCTTTCCTTTCCTTTCCTTTCCTTTCCTTTCCTTTCCTTTCCTTTCCTTTCCTTTCCTTTCCTTTCCTTTCCTTCAGTTTCTGCAGCTTTTAATTAATTACGCACAGAGCTTACATTTGCATAAACAGTGCATATTTTAGTTTTTTTTTTTTTAAATGTCTGAATTGGTGGTGGGTAATTCACAAGGAGCATTTAAAAAACAGACTTATATGGCTGACACATGCTTCAATGTCTGCTTAAAAGTGTCATTTAGAGTCTAATCCACAAATCAAATAAATAAAGATACTTGCGTTTCATCTAATTTGTTAGTACAACAGTATATTACATTTACTAATTCCCCTCTTTGTATGAGGTGTATCAATTACTTTAAATGAATTGGACAGTAACATTTAAAACCAATCAGTCTGTCCTTGATGAAGGGACAGAGATTATTTGATGGGACATAACCACAATTATTGCCGATGAAGGAAAGTCTCTGGCGTCTGGAGGAAAATGCCCGCACCATCTGTATATTTCCATCATTGTATGCAAAAACACAAACAGCGTGCACAACATGTGCAGGTAATGTTTGTGACAGGAAAATTCTGCTGATGATGCATGTTGAAACTACCTGAAAAATAAATAAAAGACACCCTGTTGGTGGGGCCCACCGACCTGGGGCCTGTTTCAGAAAGCAGGTTTAGTGAAAATCCTGAGTTAGTCGACCCTGAGAAGAGGGGAAACCGGGTTTTTTGGCTTCACAATGCGTAACTCTGAGTCAGTTACCTGGGTAACATACATGATATTAACCTGCTTGCTGGCAGGTTTGCTTCAACTCTGGTTGCAGCCTGTTTTGCGTGGTCTGTCCTTGACTTGAGGAGCCAGTAAGGTCGAAGCGGAAAAGTCTTTGTCAGTAGAGGATTGTCACACTCCACTAGGATGTTTTATCATTCCCAAATGAGTGTCAACACATCATTACACACTAAGGATTCCATAGAGAGAAGATGTCTTGTGAAACATTTCCTTGTCTTCCCCAATTTTACAAATTTGTTCATTCAAAACAAACAAGTTGATGTTTTGGCATCAGCTCTTTCGCTCTATCTCAATTTCATTTTGATTCTGTAAAATTGACAAATAAAGGATTTAAATTAAAGTTGTGAAAAGATTTGTTGTGTCACAAAACCACTTCATTGTTTAGAAAACCATATTTATAAACGTACACCTTTATTTATAATTCAACACAATAATCTTTCTCCTGAAATTCAATACACTTGCAAATTCGTACAGATTGACCTTGTTAAATTAATTCTGAACACATACTCAATGACACATATTTACAAAACAATATATAATCTATATGCACTTTTAAATGCAAACTACATGTAAATTACATGTTTGCATGTCATACATATTGGTTCATTTCAGATTTAGTTGTCGATACCCCGTGAAACCGCTTTGTTTTGGTCAACGCGTGTCTACAACGAGCTTCGTGTTCTTGAACGCACCTCCAGCCCCTCGTGACCCCGAACAGCATTGTGGGATTGATTACCGGCTGAAAGCTTCTCGAAAGAACTGCGAAGATGATGGTGAGTGTGCTAGCGGTTACAGCCCGCACTTAAAGGTTCAATCTGCGTCCATCCACCAATCTATCAATGAGTATTAACGTCGTGATATCGCTCACTGCGACGCATCCATTTCGCTGCCCCTGGGATGAAGATATTTTATGAATATCAAGATGAAACACCTTTTATTGTGACTATGTTAGCTTGAGAGGAAACGCAAGCATCACTGGGCGTGTACAACGGAGACGCTGGCTAAACCATTTAGTCAATATAAATGCCGGAAACTAAGCCGGTTATAATTTAATAAATATTGAAATACTTTAATCGGCTATCAATTGCCTCGTATTGTGACTTTGCTCGCAGCAAAATTATAAAATAAGTTGTCAGGCTAAAGTATTAGCATTTCTGCAGTGTTTCCAACCACCTAGGCTAGCTCAGTTCATAGTCGTAATTTAAGGGACTGTCTGGATAAATATTATATTTTGAGATCTGTCCACCATGCCTAACCGACATAGACATGCGAATATACAGTTTTGGAGGATATAATGAGTCCACTGTAATATGTGCATAGATGAAGGTTGGTGCTAGATGTAACAATAACATTTCTACATGTCAGCTAACAAAACATGTTGGTCCCAGATGTTACTTCTTTAAATTCTAGATTATAAGGATTGGGATTTAGTGTGTTTATGGTGGTGCTGGTAAAACCTGAGGGAAAAAAATGACCCAACATTTTAGTCACCTCTTTCCCAATGTGATCCACAATGGATGCGGTACATCTTTTTAACCCATTGCAATGGTTATTTGCATTATTGACCAGCTTCTTTAGCCTTTCCTCCTCATCCCTGACTCTCATCTTTTCCCAGCCCACACCGGTTATCGTGCTGAAGGAGGGGACAGACTCATCCCAGGGCATCCCTCAGCTCATCAGTAACATCAATGCCTGCCAGGTGAGCAAATCACACCTTGATTTTGTTGCTTGCTTGCTATTTTTCTGCAGACATTCTTTGTAAATTAAGTGGGCTTTTTTTGGCCAGGTGATTGCTGAGGCTGTCAGAACCACCCTCGGACCTAGGGGGATGGACAAATTGCTAGTGGATGGCAGAGGTGAGGAGTGGTGTGATGTTGCAGAGTAATTTAATTTACTTTCAAATGAACTCACCCTCATTTCTTTTCTTTTACCAGGTAAGGGCACCATCTCCAATGATGGAGCCACTATACTGAAACTGCTGGATGTGGTTCATCCTGCAGCCAAGACCCTGGTGGACATTGCACGCTCCCAGGATGCTGAGGTGAGCGGTCTTTTAATGCCAGTTAAAGTTTCAGTAAGGGTTTGCAGGGTTTGATTATCTTTAATTTGATGCTCTCCTCAGGTCGGGGACGGCACCACCTCCGTCACCCTCCTGGCCGCCGAGTTCCTGAAGCAGCTGAAGTCATATGTGGAGGAGGGTCTCCACCCTCAGACCATCATCAGAGCTTTCCGTACCGCCACCAACCTCGCTGTCAACAAGATCAAGGAGATCTCCGTTTCTGTGAAGAAGGACGATAAGCAGTATGTGCTCAGTGACGCTGTCACTTACTTCCCCCTTGTTGGAGGTTTCAAATTCTCCTAATCTGGCCTTTTCCCACCCTTATTTCAGAGAGCAGAGGCAGCTGTTGGAGAAGTGTGCTGCCACAGCCATGAACTCCAAGCTAATTGCCGGTCAGAAGGACTTCTTTTCCAAGATGGTTGTGGATGCTGTGATGTCTCTGGACGAACTGATGTCCTTGAAGATGATTGGCATCAAGAAGGTCCAGGGAGGAGGTCTCGAGGTTTGTGTTTCCATTGTGGCTGTTTGGGGCATTGAGATATGGAATTTCTTACGTTCCTGTAAATATTCCAGGATTCCCAGTTGGTGACCGGCGTTGCCTTCAAGAAAACCTTCTCTTACGCTGGGTTTGAAATGCAGCCTAAATCCTATGAGAACCCAAAGATTGCTTTGCTGAACGTTGAGCTGGAGCTAAAGGCCGAGAAGGATAATGCTGAGGTCCGCGTGAAATCTGTGGAGGTACGGAGGGGCATCTTATTGTGATAACAGGCCTTAAAATGTAGCTGAATCATGCCTCCCCTCAATGTGCTGGTTTCCTCTTTTTTGCAGGACTACCAAGCCATCGTTGATGCAGAGTGGAACATCCTGTACGATAAACTGGAGAAGATTTACCAGTCTGGAGCCAAGGTGGTTTTGTCCAAGCTGCCCATCGGTGATGTGGCGACTCAGTACTTTGCCGACAGAGACCTCTTCTGTGCAGGCAGGGTGCAGGAAGAGGATCTGAAGAGGACAATGATGGTAGGAAAGAGTCCAGACGGCAGATTTGACAGTTTCATCTCCTCCTGTTCCCGCGAGACGCTTTCAAACCGATCACCTGTCAATTGTAATGTGACCTCCAGGCCTGCGGAGGCTCCATCCAAACCTCGGTGGGGGCCATGACGGATGACGTTCTGGGCCAGTGTGAAGTGTTTGAGGAGGTCCAGGTTGGAGGAGAGAGGTAAAGCAGACGGGGCGACGTGTCCGGTAGAGCCGGGCGTCAATCCTGCGCTCACGCACGCGACTTCTGTGCACGTAGGTACAACATCTTCAAAGGCTGCCCGAAGGCCAAGACGTGCACCATCATCCTGAGGGGCGGGGCGGAACAGTTCACAGAGGAGACGGAGCGGTCGCTGCACGACGCCATCATGATCGTACGCAGGGCCATCAAGGTTCGTGCTCTTGGTTTCAGAAGTGGTTAAATCTTCAGCCGGGAGTCGATTCTCTTTCAGCCTCGGCTGTTTAAAACCTTAGAACGACTCCATTGTGGCGGGCGGAGGAGCGATAGAGATGGAGCTGTCCAAGTACCTGCGCGATTACTCCAGGACCATCCCAGGAAAACAGCAGCTGCTCATCGGCGCCTACGCCAAGGCCCTGGAAATCATCCCCAGGCAGCTGTGCGACAACGCCGGCTTCGACGCCACCAACATCCTCAACAAACTGAGAGCCAAACACGCACAGGTAGGACTGGAAACGGAAGCGGGGACGTTCAAGTGACTCGCCGAGCCTGGAAGTTGACCCCGTGTTCTCTCGCCAGGGCGGTATGTGGTACGGCGTGGACATCAACAACGAGGACATCGCCGACAACTTCAGCGCCTGCGTCTGGGAACCGTCCGTCGTGCGGATCAATGCCCTGACGGCTGCGTCAGAGGCAGCCTGCCTCATCCTGTCGGTGGATGAGACCATCAAAAACCCGCGCAGCTCCACGGACGGGCCGCCGGCCGGCGCCGGCAGGGGCCGGGGCCGAGGAAGACCGCACGCTCACTAAGAGGAGTCAAACACGTGAACTCATTTTATCATGTGATTGAAATTGGAATTCTGAGCAGGTCTGATTTGATTTGGATCACTAGGTAAAATGGGGGGCCGAGTTACAGATCATCAACATCGCAAAGCAGAAAGGGGAGGAGCTTATTTTCCTTCGGTCCAAGATGGCCGACGTTTAGTGTGTTTTCATTGTCACTGCTAGCATTCTTTTGTACGTCATGTTTAAATTGCAGCTTTAGACATGTCACTTTGATCCCCCCTGGGTTCTGAACCACCTCAAACAGGACGCCTCCTCATGTCCCAACTCTTCCAGTCTGGGTTTTTGCAAATGTAACGTGGAAAATAAAGCACTGAGACGATGCGAAACAGTTGGCTGAGCAGCCTGTGGAAAACTATTTATTGGAGCGTTATTAATAAATTCACACCTCACTTCACTGTTTTGTGTTATTTTAATCAATTGAACTTACATAAGAGTAAATAAATAGGCGGGGTAATTGAGTCAAACATGGTTTAGTGGAAAAATATAGTCAATTTTTATTCGATAACATAATTATACAGTAAAGTTAACTTGGTGCTTTTGTTGAACCAAAGTTCATCAGAGCATACATGCAGGTGACAGGAAGACATCTTAAGGTGCAATTTGAGAAGCCTTTTGTTAGCAACATGTGGTCAAAATAACCCCCAAACGGTACATTTCAAGCTTATGTTTTTAAAATTAAAGACGTCTTTGTAAATGAGTAATGCCGCTTGCGATTCTACGGTTCCACCGCTAGGTGGGGTACGTTCAAGAGAAATTTGCGGTTCAGGTAGTTTGGTCAATGTTCAATTACGGTTAGTAGAAATGGATATAAATAAGGTTAACTGTTTAAAAAAAATACAACTTATACACTTTACGGTAGGAGAACAAAGTAGTTAATGTGCCTTTTATCTGAATCAAACAGTGGTGGGTGTGATGTCACATGATGGCCCCTTCCAGAAGTGGCAGTTCTGTGCAAGATCTGCTTAAAGGAGTAAAATTGAAGCTGTGGCATCCATTTCTGTCCAAAGACATCACTCTCAAAGTACCGTGTTTTTAAAAATGATCCCTTTGGTAACTGTCTATTTTTCCAGTACTTGTTCCCACTTCCTGCTCCTCCTCAGTTGGACAGGAAGTCTATGGAGGACCGGACGGATCGGTTGGACATGACGTCGACGGCTGTGACTTTGATCTCCGTGTCTCCGAACTGCATGGTGGCCCTGATCTCCCTTCTGTCTGGAGCTCCGGCCCCGGCTCCTCCCACCGCCCCCGGCGGCGGCAGAGGCTCGGGCAGGTCCAGAGTTATCATGCCGCACTTCCTCACGCCGGGGTCGGTGATGTAGGTGACGTCGTCCGTCGCGCTGCAGTAGATGTTGATGATGATCTTCCTCTGGCCCAGTCGAGCCGGGGTGTAGCTCCTCCTCACCACCTCGCCCAGCGCCACCGACTGGTCGACGGAGACGAAGCGGTCGAGGATGTCGGTGCACCACTCGCGACCGTCCTTCATGAGGAGCTTATCACGAGGGTGGCGGCCCTCCACAAACCGGTTCAGGACCCCCACGCCATAGGTGAGGGGGCATCGACGCACCCTGACCTGGAGGGAACGCTTGTTAGAGAGAGGTGTGGCTTTCTCTAACCACGAGGAACCACTCAGAACTCACCACGGTGGGATCCAGCCCGAACAGGACGGCGCCCTTGAGTATCGTCAACCCAACATCGTGCGGGATGATGATGCGGCACGACCTTCCGAGTGCCCTCTGGACCGCTTTCTGCAGCATGGGCGACTCGGCAAAGCCCCCAACCAGGAAGAGGAAGCGCACGCCGCGCACCTCTGGCTTTACCATCAGCTCCTCTGTTGGGGGAAGAACGACAGTCACCCAAAAAAAATCCCGCAATTCCCTCTTCCTCATCAAAGCGGAGCCTTTTCCTCCTACCGATGTGTTTAACGATGTTGGCGATGGTCGGCTGGAAGAGTTCATTCATGGCTTCCTGCGTCAGCCGCAGCATCCCCTGGGACGACCACTTCACGATGTTGATGCTGAAACACGGCGAAGACGGGAAACGGCCCAATCACGGCCGCGTTATTTCCCCTCATCCGACATTGTGATGTCATACGTATTTTTCCTCGCCTCCTTTTACCTCCAAACGCATCATTTCGTGACATTTCCCTCCGAAATATCCGCACATTGACAGGAAATCTAAATGGGAACACGGGAGGCTCACCTGCTCCTCCTGAGGGCGGCCTCCACGCTCTGACCCTTGTGACTCTTGTAGTAGTCAATGAAAGAGAAGGGGAGCGAGATGTTCAGGGCGTTGGCCCTGCCCGGGGCCGCCGTCCGCTTCCTCGCCTCGAACGCGATGGTGAGGTCCACCCAGGCCGCCGGACGCTTGGCTTTGAAACTCTGGATGAAGTCCTCTCCGAATATCTGGCACAGCATGGCCTCGAAGGCCAAGTCCACGCCAACCGCCCCGTACGGGCCGCCTGAGGGGGGAGAACCTTCGCCTTTAGCTGGCAGAGGATTCTGGGAATTCTCAATCTGGCAGGAATAATTGTACCTGAAGCCTTGTAGAGCTCCTTCAGGGTCCCCTGCGGCTGCTCGATCTGGTGAACCGTCAGGTCAACGGTTCCTCCTCCACAGTCCGCCACAATATACCTGTCGCCTACGTAGGAAGAATACGTGAACTACTGCAACAATGGGCCAAAGCCTTTGTGCTTCCTGGTGCTTCTATGTTGCAGAGGTGTTTTTAAATGTGTTTAACGGCTTTATTTTACGTGCAGCCAGAGGTGGACACGTCGGCACGACAAACATCTGGCCCAGAGAGCAGAAAAAGCCCTTTGAGCACACGTTGTATGTGCGTGTGTGTTCGGCCAAGAGGCCCTCTAAAACATAAACAACCTCCAGGCATCTGCGATCCGCTCCATCTGCGAGCGTGTTTATGTACGTGATTGCGCTCGGAGCGATAAGAGCCCGGGTTTGTGAGGCGACGCCGCCCCCCGACGCAAACACGAGCGCGGGCGCGAGCGTCGGACGCGCGTGTCCGGGATTAAAGTGGATTTGGAGGAGCGACAGAATTACAGACAACAAAAGAGGGTCTCTTCTCCTTTGGGTTCTGGGGCGCCGACGCCGGGTGTCCCCTGGGCCGGGCCCTTCCTGCGCGGGACAGGAAGGAGAGCGGCGAGGTTCCTTAGATCCCTGTCACGGCTCAGCACAGACCTGGATGTCAACTGCAGCACGAATTTAAGATTGTCCAACCACAAGGGGTTGATTCGTGCTTTTTAATTCCAGGCATGGTCAGATTTTTCTGACCTTTTAACCCCTAAACATAGTAACAATAATAATGTAAAACTGGGCGATCTGCTAGCGGTAGCACTTTCCTGTAGCTTATGCTCTTAAACTGATGTTTTTTCTGCACTGCGCAGCTCTTAAGGTGTGTTTTTGACAGTAAAATGTACAGTCTGTTTTCCATTTGTGACTCCAAATGGAGGTTTACACACGATGTGGGTGCATCAGCGGCTCGAGGTCACAAAGAAAAATACATAAATTATGTCTGAACAACAAAAATAAACTGCTGCAGAACGGGGCGATGACAGCAGGAAGAGAAGGTCAAGAATCAGAGCGTCACAACCCCGCCTCTCTGATTCACCGTCCAGAGGTCAGGGGTCAGAATCATCAATATGTCGGACGTGTGGGGTTCCTGTGCGTCCTTACCGGTCTGCAGCTCCGACCACAGCTCTCCGGTCCCGCTCTCCACCAGGAAGGTCCTGCTGTGTCTGGATCGCCTCAGCTGCTCCCTGGCTGCAGCAAACACACAACAAGCTTTGATATGTGGACGTGACCTCGCTGGGGGGGACGCGTGTCATTAGCCTCAGTTCAAAAGGTCAGAGATTTATTCAGCGCTGCCTCCCAATGCACTGTTTATCCACGTTATGCTTTTCACACAAAATAACTCAGTTTAATGGGTGAACAAACGGGTCAACAGACACCTCAGTAACATTTTAACAACAGAATTAATAAAATAGAGTTTGCTAAAGTTGCCCCCTGGTGGAGGGCTGCAGTAATTGAATACATTTCAGCTTCTTTCAGGTCAGGATGGAACCTGAAAGTTCTCTCTAAATATACTTTCTGTGCTCTTTCTTGATCGTCATCGTTAGCAGAACGCGGCTGCAGATCTTTTAACATTATTTAAATATATCACATGTGCATAAACCTGAGGAAAAGCAACCAATCAGAGCCAGAGGGCGTGGCCGACGAGGTGTCAGTCATTTCTCACTTTCTAGTTGTAATGTTGTGAGTTAGTTTGCTAGTTACATTCATTACGGTAATATCTGGCTCTACCAGTGAATGACATCGTCAGCAGCGGTGGTTTTACAATCTTGCTCGTGCATGTCAGTAAGGGGGCGTGGCTTTGGTCAAAGACCAGAAGGGGGAGGGATTAGTGAAGAGAAGCTACATTCTAAATCATGCTAGCAGCTTTAAAACCCTCAAACTCCAGCTAAACTTAAGCACCTCCAACCTACAACACTAATGCATACTTTATGTCAAAAAAATGCACCACAACTCCCACCGCGTGTAACAAACCCGCAGCCACCGAGTGAAATATTGCTCCAGGCCCGTGAACCCTTTTTTTTCTCCTATACATCCTCACTAAATAAATTGGACAAGAATTTTTATGGCCCAGCTGTGGGCCAGAGGAGTCATCACCACCTTTCACCACCTTGCACTACTTTCCCGCAGCTACTTGGAGGAAAACAAATTTCTTTGAGAATAAGGACGGCGGACTAGAAGGTCATTTATGCATTAGCCGAATGAAGAGCGTCAGAAAAGGGTACAGAACGCAAGACAAATACACCAAAGTCTTCATTTATGTTTGTCTATGACATGAATCATTTGTGGGAAACGATTTTATTATTACTTTTTCACGCTCAAACAGACACCCACACACACACACACACACACACACTTGAGTGGCAGCTTAAATGTATAGGAGAGGCCAACTAAAACATAAAATACCTGACAGCTTGTTTAACAGGGCAAATACAATGAAAGCATACATCAGACATGCTGACATCATTTCCCATGCATTGAAATATAACTGGCTTGGCAGGGATGCACAATTATCCAAAAAAGGGAGAAATTACATTAAAACGGATTCTATCGGCCTCTCTGATTGTGGATGTAAATTTATATGGTGGAGTTATAAGTCAGACCATTGTCAGTCTGAAATGTTTGTATAATTTAAATCACAGTGGTTTTTAAAAGGTTTCCTCAAATCCAAGAAAGAGAGAGAACCTAAAGTTGTTCCAAGATCCCATTTGATGCGGAATGTGTACGTGTGTGTGTGTGTGTGTGTGTGTGTGCGTGTGTGTGTGTGTGTGTGTGTGTGTGTGTAGCGAGTCTGGAAACCATTTATTTTTTTTGAAAAGAAAATGCAAGTGTGTGTTTGTGTGATGCAGTGTGTGCGTTAATGGTTCCCCGGTGCTAAGTTTGGGGACAAAATGGGATGGAGCTAAAGATCGCCTGAGCGTGATGCCAAGCGTGCGTCCTGCAAAAAGATTTGACCCGGCTGAAGAGAGGCAAGAAAGGGAGCTGGCGAGATGGGGGGCGATGATTAAAGGAACGTGTGTGAGGTAGAGAGAGAATGACAGGCGAGGAGGGGGGTGAGATCATAGTCTCACCGCACCTTGTTCCAATTACCATATCCTGTGTCGAGTGTGTGTATTTGAACGCTCTCTGCGTGTGTGTGTCACTGTTGGATGAGTTATTTGTCGCTGTCGGCTCTGCTCGCCTGAAACGGCCCTTTGGCTCCTACGCTAGAACGCTACGCCACCTTCACTAGGGGTTTTCTCCAGACCAAAGTGCAACAACAGCAACCAAACAACGCTATGCTAGTGCCAGTTGGTCGCATCACAAAGAATCCTGGAAGAAAACACACGAAACGGCCAACTGATGAGGCCAAACCACGCTCAAACACCCAGTCTGCCATGAAATATACCCCCCCCCCCCCAGTGCAGCAACCCCACAACTGTTTCCAGGAACGCTGCGGAGTAAAACAAAACATCGACCAATCGGAATCCACTTTCCCTCCTGCCCCCCCCCCAGCCTTCACTACCTTGTCTGAAGCTGGAGTCGAAGGGCCGGGCCCCGTCCGGATCCAAGCCGTTCAGGATCGGCTGCAGACTCAGGTCGATCACCTGGTGGAGGCGGAGCTTGCGGCAGTAAATGGACGCGGCCTCGGGCTCCAGGGCGATGAGGAGCTGCTCGGGACATTCGGGCGACACCAGACCGGCCTCGGGAAAGGGGAGAGGGAAGTGGACGATGGTGACAAAAGCCACATATGCGACCCATCAACAATCCTTAAATATGCTTTTATTACTGGACACCGGTCAGCATACGTGCTGCATATCTGCATGTCTGGTATTGGACGGTGAGTGGCTGCATTAGTGAGGGTGTGTGTGCACGCAGGGCGGTGGTCGGGACACCACTTCCTGTGTTTGTACGCCGGTCTCCTTCATTGTTCCCTGGCGATGACATCACCGCCTGCAGGAAGCGCACACTCCCCCCCACCAACGGCCCTTCGGCCCGAGCAGCGTGCGCACGCACTGGGTGTCCGTGCGCACGCAAACATGCGCGTTTGGGGGCAGGTTTTCGAGGATCTGCAGCCGAAAAGTAAAACCTTGCGCCGTTTTACCGTGAGAACCCTGATTCCTCCGGTCTTTGTGTGTTTGGGAGAACTGGTAAGCGATCCTTCACGGGAACAATTTCTTTCCATGCCCCCCCCCCTCCCCATATGCTCCTTCACGGAGAACGATGACCACACTTTCTACGGTGTCCAACCAAAGCAAACCCCCCATTTTTTACGCCTCTGCGGGGGCTGGGAATATCAGCGTGTGACCCTACCAGGTACGCAGCCTCCCTCATGAACTGTTTGGCAGGCTGCCGCCACACGGCCGGGACGGTGATCACCCATCTGATCTCCTCCCCCTCCAGGACGGTGGACGACTGGTCCTTCACCTCCTGCAGGGGAGACGAAGATGAACGCTTTGACATCGAGCGAGTGCCCCGTGGGGACGGGGGGAGCTGCTACCTTTAAGGCGTGGACCCTGAAGAACCGCAGCGCGTGCGCGAACACCTCGATGGCGCGGACCCTCCGGCCGTTGACCGCCTCCAGCTCCGTTTCCATGGTGAGGTCCTGCAGCAAAAACAAGCCGTTTAGGCTGTTCTGGAAGGTGTAGGCGGAGGTCAAAGGTCAGGCGTGCTCTCATCTCCGCCCTACGCTGGTGCTGTGGATCTTCATCTTGAACTTGTCGAAGTACAGCCAGTGCCTCGCCTCCTCCGGGTCCAGGTCGTGGTAGAAGTCCCGGGCCGCAAAGCCGAAACTGTGGAAGCGCAAGTCGGGGGTCAGCAGGAGGGAGGTGGGGCTCTTCTGATTGGCCACGCCGGGGTCGCCGCCCTCCCAGCGCCTGTTTTGATCGGAGGATTTTGTCAGATCGCGAACAACAGCTGAGATCAGCGACACGCGGGGGCGCCCCACCTCATCATGTGGATGGCCTCGGAGTCTTGGGTGAAGCTGAAGGCGTAGCCGCTGGAGGTCGTCCCGAAGTCTATCGCCACGACGACCGAGAATGGACAGGCCATCTTGGGTCTGACCTCCACCCTCTGAGGGGGCAAAGACACACAACTCCAGCTTTCACTCTGTGGGGATTTTTGCCATTAAACTCTAAATTATAGCTTTTTTCTGTTAGAAATTTAACCCCCCCCCCCCCACCCACAAATCCTTCCATATATTAGTTATAATTAGTTTAAACATGTTCAGACCCCCCCCCCCTCCTTTCTTTGTGTGGTACTTTTTTATTGCTAACCACAAATAACAGTGCAAAGTGGATGTGGCTGTACAGATGGTGTTTAAGAGTGTTTAAAAGTCACATAAATAGGAAATAAAGGTTGTGTGTGTTACCGGAGAGGGCGAGGGCGTGAGGGGGGTGATGCTGCACTCGTTCCTAACGGTGGCGGGCGAGGAAGAGGCCGACACGTCGCGACCTGGGAATCAAAGGAAGAGAGAGGACGGTTTCCAAAGGGAAGCTGGCGCAGGAATAAAGCAACCTTTTCACTGCAGACGTGAGCAAATTTAGCTGCGAACGCGCTTCTTGGCCTGACAGGAAACGGAGGAGGAATCGTTTTTGATCAACCGCTGGAATGTGCGCGTGGTCTGGTGCGAGCGATACTCCCCGGTGGGAGCGGGACGTGGAAAAGGTCGACGCCAGATAAAGATCCATAACTGAGTCATTTTGACCAGGTTTCCATGGCGATAAAGCATGCAGACACACACGTGTCTGTGTGTGTGTGTGTGTGTGTGTGTGTGTATGTGTGTGTGTCGCTCACCAGGTATCTGCAGCTTTGGGTCTGGCTGCAGTATGTCAGCCATCTTTACAGGAATCAGGGTCTGCAGGGAAAAGGGTGACATATAGGGGCAACACATAAACAAACAAACGAACAAACAAATCCTTCACAGTGAATTGATATTGATCCCGGTTTGTTGTAATTGACTTTTGGATGTTTTTTGCAACACAAGAGAGAATTAGCTGTCAGCAACGTACGCGAGCTGACTGGATTTCCTTTGAAAATCCACCACGTACGCAAATCAAACTGGATTAGGCGGCTTCACTTCCTCTCAAGGTTTTTTTTTTCGTTTCTAAAAAAAAAGACCCCTCCTCAAATATAAGCCGAATGCCCCCGCGATGGATTTTATTCAGGCAAAGTCGACCCAGAATAACTCAACCCATCCAGATCCAAAGTCTGGCAAATGAAAGGTGACACGTGCGCGTTTCTAAAGGGAGAGAACGGGAGAGCAGGGTAGGAAGAACGTTCACTTTCTGACATGATGGGAACACGATGAACGCTAAAAAGAAATCCTTCTTGGTTCCTCCATTTGTTATCGACGTTCATATCAAATAAGGGTTTAAAAACATTCCATTTGGTTTCTTCTTCTGTTGTTTGGGACACTAATTACATTGATTTCATCTCGGTGGAACTTAAATAAAAACACCTCCCACGGCAGTTAATTGTGAGCATATTTCAACATTACATAAGTGTTGACCGATAACAGTGAATTCTAAACATATTCTGGATCAGCGTGTATTAATGAACCCTTAGGGAGGATCAACTCTGACAATACGTCAAAGATGTGCACGTTCTCCGGGAACATCTGCGAGCGTTTATTCCGGCGTGACCGAGACCTTTAAAATGTGTTTAATCACATCTCGTCCCTGCCTGAGCTCCCTGTTTTTTCTTCTTTCGTTCACCCTGTCATCCCTTCGCCCCCCCCCCCGGCTCTCGTCTCCCCTCTTTGTCTTCTTTTCTTCGTCCCTTCCTGAGGAGCAGGACTTACTGTAGCTGCAACACTGGACTCTGAATCCACAGGGAACTTTCCTGGAGTGCACTCAACCTCCAGGCACCGCTGACACGCCGCTCTTACTCGGAAAAGTGGGAATTCTTATGAATTTTTGCAAAAGGCTGCAGGTTAAACTTAGAGACGTGCAGCCCCCCCACACACACACTCACCTCTTTGTGAGCTCCTCCAACTCTCTGACCTTGAAACAAGTCCCAAACCTTGAAATTCCACTTTCCAGGAGTTCCAGGTAGCTGCTCAGAAGAAGGATGGATGCTTCCCTCAACGTTCCTGCAACTGGAATTCCTTAATCCGGTCCAGGTGAAGATAAGCCCCGATGGATGGAGGTACCGACAAACTCTCCGCTCTCCCTAATGGGGGGGGGGGTTGAGCGTGGCTTCTTAGTTCTGTCTCTCCACAGCTGAGCTCATTGCCTTTCTGCTCCGCGTAGGAATGTCAGGGAACAAAAAACAGCGGTCACACACTTACACACACACACGCAGAAGAGTGGGAGGGCTGTGTGTGTGACAGTGCAGGAAGGGGGGGGGGGGCGCTGGGGGAATTCACCTCACTGGGAAACTGCGAGTCGGACACTGAGGGTGGAGTATCCCTGAGCGGGCCCTGTATCCCTGATAAGTCATCTTGCCCTCTCTTTCCACTCCTCCTTATGTATCCTTCCTCTGTTTAATTAGCGCTTCCTGTCTTCCTCTTTTTTTCAAATCTCGCTCCTCTGCTCCTCTGCTCACACCCTCTGTTATATACAAAGTTCCGAGACGGACGATAAACACCCCGGAATCCAAAAGCGGCGGATTGTTCGGGGGATATTCGCTCGGATGGTCCCAAAAAAAAATGAAAAGGAATCTAGTTCTGTGCATCGGGGACCTCGCTGCAGTTGAGGGCTCCGTGAACGCGGTGTTTTCTTTGTGGAGGCTGCAGAAAGCGTGTCAGCCTCGCTAACGTTAGCCGCCATTGCAAAAGCACGACTTATCGTGCTGCTATGGGGGGCACCCTGTCAGTTACTGCCCCCCGGGGTCGCCCAAGGAGCCCCACAAGAGAGTTCTTGATGGTCGGGGCCATCTCCGAGCTCGTTGGAGGGTTTGAAGCGGGCTAGCTTGCCTGCGCGGCGTGGAACCCAGAAAAGAGAGCGCCGCCTTCTGTTTTTAGTGGCAGCTTCAAGAATGTTGCAGCATTTCCTGGAAATTTGCGTTGTAGTTTGGCTCTCGGGGGTTTGTGCGTACTGCAGGGATCTGATTTCTCCCCACTGGAGCTGTGATTGAAAGCATACATTAACCCCCAGAACACACACACATACACTCACACTCACACTCACACACTCATACAATGGGCACAAGGGAACCAAGATGCCTTGAAAGAAAAAGCCTCTTACGTATACACACGCATTCCTATACACTCCGTCTCTGTTGAATTGGTAAATCGAATTAGGGTGCAGAAGTGTACGAGTGTGTGTCTGGAAGCCATTACCTGGCACCCCCCACCTCCACCCCCCCCCACCCCCTCGCTGCCCAAAAAATCAGGAGGCCCCATATGGCTCAGATGGACTCTTTTCCTGGATGCCAGTTTTTCATCATGACTTTTATGGAGCTTTCGTACTTACGCTTTCTCAGATTTAGAAGCAGCTCTTCTCATTTTCTCTTCAACCCTTTATTTTAATCACTTAACTATTTTGTTCTTTTACTTTGCTGGGTAATACATTAGCAGCATTACAGCAAGGGTGTTTGATCTGTGGACTTGGTTTTGGGGCGTGCCTGAGCCCCCGCCATCTTGGTTTTCAGGCCCTTCCACAAATTCCGAACTTTTTCCGAACCATCAAGGATGCTGGAAGCAGGAAGTGATAGAGTCAGGTGACAGGAAGGAACCCTTATGTGGCATTCCTCATATGAATTCCATGTTATCTAAGGGTCCCTGGAAATGCTAAAATGATGGAAACACACCCATAACACACACACTCACTCACACACACACACACACACACACACACACACACTGTTCTTCCTCCAGCTCCTCTAAATAGAATCTGGAACTGCCGTCTGAATTAGAACCTTTCCCCCCCAACAGGATGCTGTTATGACAGGATGTCTCGTTCATGCCTGCAGTCTTTATTTATTATTATCGATAATCAAAGCCAGCACATTTATTGGGTTGGCTTAATTCTAAATGCAACTGTTCTTATCTCTACAACATGAATATGAAGCTGCATAAACACTTCTGGGCTAAGCTAACAAGCTACAAATATAAAAATACTTTTATAATACCAGAAATACCAAACCTTGTTTAAAAAATGTAAACATTGCCTTTTTTTTAACCCCAATTATGGAATTAATAACAAAGAGAGGGCACTTGCAATTTTAGAGTTTAACACCTGCTTTAGTGTATGAATGCCAAGCAATCATTTTTTTGCCATTCATTTTTAAAATGAATCACTTAGTTTATTTGGTTTATTCAAATGTGCAAAGTTTATTTTGATATTTTAGTTTGATGGATAAGCTGATGTTTCCATTAATTTTTAATATAATTTAATTTTTATGCATCTTGAATATTTTTACTTGAAGGCTAATTTCTGCTCCTGTATCTGGCTGGAAATCCCAGCGTGTGCAAAAGTCAATTTCTATGTCCATAATATTCCCGCTAAACTAATTAAATTTCAAGGTTCAATTTGTCTTTATTGACATCAATTTTGAGCAAACGTCTGTGAACTATGCTAGCTAAATATTAACCAGGCTAAAAGACAAACTAGTTTTCTTGTATATATAGAAAACGGTGTAGAGGTGTGTGTGTGCACGTGTGTGTGCAACTGACTCTGCATGTGGGAGCAGGGTGTTCCTTTAAGTTCCTGGGGGGAGTTTTGTTATGAAAATATATCACCCAAATGAGCAAAGCCCATCTTAAAATAAAACACACTGCAGGTTTGTTCCATGTTGGATTGTTGCGCAACATTATGGTTCTCAGCACCTGCTTACACGCCACTTCCTGTACAAGCATTGGTGTGTGTGTGTGTGTGTGTGTGTGTGTGTGTGTGTGTGCATGCCTGCACTCCCTGTACATTCTTGTGTGTGAATGGATAAGTGGCGATAGAAAAATTGTAGGGGTGAAGCAGGGGTGGTGGCAAAGGGAAATGCTCTGGGAGAACACCCACAGAACCCGATCAAGTGCGCGCCATTGTGCAACAGCAACAAAAAGCTGGAGGACGAGAGCGACATGCAGGAAGGGTATAAATGATTAATGTTCAGACACCAAAGAAGGAAACTTCGAGCAAAAGAGACCTGGAAATAAGTGGAAGGGTGCTTGCAAGGAAGGCCTTTTTTGTACTGTAAATCTAAATTTGACTTTCAATTCCTGCAGAAAATAGTCCTCACTATTGTAGAACAGCAGAAATAATCCCAGTTTAAAACCGGGCTGGTTCAATAATTGGCTGGTATGTGCGCGCGTGTGTATCAGCAATGATAAAATGGCGTGAGATAGAAGGAAGAAAGAAAGAGAAATAAAGCCATGGAAGTATGTGGGCCTGACACATGGCTCGTTGAACCCACTGCACAAACAAGAAAGTCTTGAACCGAACTGGCCGCTCTTGATGGAGGAAGAGCATTCCAGAGCTCTGGGTGCTGCCAGACCTCCTTGGAGCACCGTGAGGAGCATCAGTGGAATCACTGCAGTCCTGACCTGGCAACAGGTTCAACACCGGGGGTCAAATGGAGCAGCTCCGATGTTCTGTTTAACTCTCTATACACGATCCATGTCGCCATGCAGGCGTAGTGACAACGTGGTCTGTGCAGACACACAAGCGTGTGTGTGCATCTTGCAACAGAGACAACAGACAACGAGCGGTTGCACGTGAAGCTTCTCTTCCTGTTGAGTAACAATGTACACACACAATATGTAGTACATGAACAACAGGAGCAACTTGTTGCTTTTTACTACTGAATGCAAATTTATGGCACTTATTTAGATTTCTCTCTGTTAATAACAACTGTGGTAGATGCTCCTTGATCACGAAGCTTCATCCTCTATTAAAACAGCGGTGGAGTCACAGTCGCCCCCTGCTGTGGCCTCACGGTAATGCAGCCTCTTAGCGCAAAGAGAGCAACGTACATATTTTAAATAATTCCATATTTCTGAAGACCCCCCTCACTTTTACAATAATAAACAAAAGCTTTTGAATGCAAAAGGGTTGTAGGTGTTTAAATTTTATTTTATTTTGAACATGCAAGTGAACATAGCCAAAGAAATGTGAGATAGAAAATAAGAACAGACAAATTTTTGCATTTTTACGAAATATTCATGTTCAAATAGGAGCAGAAAGAAGTAGATGCAGTAGATGCAGACGTGACTCCCATTGTCCTTAAGCCCTTGTATTAGACACACTTTGTGTCAGCTTCATATATAAACAGCTCCATCAAACCACTTCCACGTTAATTTAACATCAGTCTTGTGTATTTGTGCTCTATTGTTGGAGAATAATAACTCCGTGACATAAGTAGTTTTTGACAAGGGGCTCATTCACAAAAACGCGACTCACTAAGGAGACTGTGTTTTTCCACATCGCACACAGAAAGATGCTCCTGTTAATCTTTACTGGCAGTTCTTAGATAAGAGGCACATCTGAAGGCGGAAAAACATTTATGATCTTTACACTTTAAAATGACAATGTATCGGTTTCCATATGCATATTTGAAAGAGTTTAAGGTTTAATTCAGCATCGTTTGGAAGCACACACGCAAAGAAACCTTCCCACCAGTGTGGAGACATTTTTAAATGATCTTATTGGTTTTATCATGCTTTAAATCTGCAGTCATAGTTTTTTCCCCTCCGATCTATTAGTCTCACAAACCAGATTCGCTCCGTTTGCAACAGAAAGCCAGTGAGCACAGCCACGTTGTCAACGATTAACTGGCCATATCGATTGCAAAAAGGGTCTTCGAGAAGAGAAAAAAAACTTATTTTGTTTACTTATACGTGAACTGGCGAGTCGCAAGGGGCGTTGATCCGTGTGGACCAATAGGATCCCGAGAACGTGTTGATTGACGGCGAATCCAGCCAATGAGCGGAGGGTACAGCTGGCCAAACGCGACAGCGACAGTCCGTCTCCTCCTACGACGTTTTAAGATCAAAAACTGTGTATTATATCCTTTGTTGAGCAAACATATGCCCCCAAAGAGAGCGCCGGTAAAGGCTTGTCAGAATTAATTAGCTGTGCATTTTCGCGACACCAAGACAGGAAATTAGCCGTTTCTCGCCCCCCACCGACAGCTGTTTTGTGGATCCCCCCCCCGAGTATCTGCAGTTGAAGTTGTGCGGTGAGTGAAGGATTTGCTGAAACGAGACAACTGGATAGCAAGCGAAAGTAGCATAAAAATGATTGTTATTTCACTGTAAAGTAACGGGACCTCTGTCTTTACTCAGCGTGTTGCGCTCCGGCAAATTCGTGCGAAGGCAGCGCAGATTAAACGGTACCACCGTTCCGTGGTGTCTACGCGCCTTTTCCAACAGTTGATATTCTTACATCGTAAGGTTTTCGTCTTAGAAGTGAATTAATAAAGCTGGTTGGTTAAACGGTTCGTTGTTGCTCGGCAGCGGGGCTTTGTGTCCAAAGCCACGCAGGCATTCATGTTTTGGTGGAGCATAAAGAACCGAGCGGCGGAAGCTGGTTGTTCACACGCTGCGTTCGCGGACCTAATTTTACCTCCGATTTTCGATGACTAATGAACAAATGCACAGTCGTCATTTGCCGTCCGGCCTAAAACCCAAAGTCTTTTCCAGGTCTCTCTGTATAAAGTGTTTATTTTGAGTTTATCTGGAGAACAAAATCTAGAAAATTAATATTTAGTAAAGCATCAGTAGTTTATGCGCTGCCAGTTTGCGTGAAACTGTGATGCGTTTCAGTTTCAGATATTCTGAACAGCTGTTTTTAAGAAACAGCTCATTTCCGACGGCTGTGTATTTGATTTGTGTCATAATTTCTGTTGTTAATTAATAATAAAAAACACAGATTAGAAGAAGACTTCATCCATACCCTGTCAGTGTTCTAGGAAGCACAGAACTGACACTGTACAGACATACAGGGTTTATTGTATTTTTCCTTTTGGAATGTACCTTTATATGCAGTTATAACCTCAGGGGGTAAAAGGAATTTGAATACCGCAGTGGAGTATAACCAGATGTTTTGTGGAATTGTAAATTTGCAGCCCTTTTTTGTATCACTACATTCTCGTTTGAATTTACGTGAAAAGATCTAAATAGATACGAATCAACACATTAGTGCTCACGTGTCGATATTAAGTTAATTTCCATCACCTGAAAACCGACCTTTTTCAGTTTCAGTGCTATTGCATCATGGTTTTCAGCATGAAACGTAATATTCTGCTGTTCTGTACCATTTGCGTTTAAAAAAAAGAGTACAATTTAGTGTGATTCGTCCCATTTGAGGGTTTCCGACGATTGGTTTCCGGTGAGATTTCGGGAGGACGCTGAACGCATCATTATACCACGTGACCGCCCCAGCTTTCTAACGTTAGCAAGGTGGCTAACAAGATTTAGCTAACTTGAGCTACGTTGCATCGCAGCACAAAGTAATCTCCGCTGGTGGGATCGACGAGCACGCACTGTTCGCGCTGTACTTTGGTCACACGTCACAGTGAATACCAGGATAACGATGCCAGGTAACTTTTGAACGCGACAGCGTGTTTTTTGGAACGACACGTCTGTGGTGTAAAGCTGTGGTAATCCCCGAAGCGAGGGCTTGTTTTGTTGACCTGCCTCACTGATGCTGCCATGCTGTAGCAGCATGCTAGCTGATAAGAGCAGTCGACTTTGTTTGGCCCGAAACATGCAAACGGCATTTAAGTTTGACCTCGGCGTGATGCGTGGGGTGTTCCCCAAATCAAGAGTGTGCTTTCATGTCACGTAGCCTTCGTGCTCGAGCAGTTTTCGCGTTACTTTGACTCGCAACTTTATTGGATAGAACGCCTCCAGCTATCCAGCGCCGCGTACCCTTTGTTGTTGCAGAGATAGCTTTCACCTTAGGCCCACTCGCTGACAGCCCAGCGGTGGGTGTAGCATTCTCTCGGCTAGATCTGTACAGTCCGTTTACCGTCTCCCCAGGTAGGCCCGTACATCTGCTTTAGCCTGTTAGCATCGTGGGGTTTAGCGGAGCGCTAGCATGCTACTATAACATGCAACACATCAACTGTTGCATAACAGAACGTCACGTAGCACGGATTTGTGTGCGTTTTGAACCACGCACTTGCCTTATTAGCGTTTTATTTGGTAGTTGAATTAAGATTAAGCTATATTCTAAGAAATGCGGTCATCAGCCCCCCCCTTTTTTAATAGTTTGATTATAAATGATTGGCTGTCTTTACGGAACCGACAAATCATTGAATGCTTCTACTCAACTTGGTAAAATATAGATTTTACTTAAAGTAAACTCGAATGTTGTTAAAGTTGCCATTTCTGGGGGTGTCTGAAAGTTTTCCTGTCAAGTGGTTTGACTAGTTTTTTGTTTTTTTTAAATGTGCCATTTCAAACGGGGACTTCGACACAACTTCTGCATAATTTTTAGGTCTTGATGATAATCATTCAAGAACCAATAAGAATCAAATAGCCGCTTTATTCTGGTCTTATTAATTCTAGACTGATCTTAGATAAACGGACTCCTGTCTGGAGGAACATGATTGACAGCCAGTTTTGCACCATTCAAAACAGAAAAACTTTATTTGTCCGTGAGGGGACCATTTTTTCCCCCCAGGCCACAAAAGTGGTCAAATAATGTGTAATATAAATTTAAATATACCCCCCGACCGTGTTGCATAACCACAGCTTTCTACCTGTCTGCTGTTTAACTTTTGTCTATAAAATCTAATTTTTCAGGCGTGGCATGTGCTCGCCACTCCCGAATTTTGAAATCATCGCTAACGCGCCGTTACGCAATTTCAACCTGAGCGGCAGGGGGAGCAGAAAATGGTGACCCAATGATTTATTCATATCGCGGTCCGAGCTTGATCGTGCAGCGGCCCGCTCGCTGCAGCTTTCTACACGAGGAGACGCAGATTGAGCATTTATTGTGTGATTGCTGCATGTTTTGCTCTGCTAAAGCCTGTCTTTTCAAGCGCTTCTTAAGACCCCAGGCTCGGTGACCACAGCAGAGCAACGCACCCCAGATGATGCCAGCTACTAATAGAAGGATATGAGAAGCATATCGTGCGGCGGAAGACCTCGGCTAACGCGTACGGCGTGTGAAATGTGCAGCGTGTGCACGAGGCGCACACGGCTGCGAGATCATCCGCGCGTGTCACCGTCGCCCCCAGCGGACGAGTCCGCGTGACGTAATCGGCCAACCAGAAATGCTCTCGGACTAATTGGCTGAAAGGATTGTTGCTGTCAGGGCGGCGTCGGTCATACCTGCGTCGGCGATATGACTCGCTTTCAGGGGAAAGTTCTCGCTGGTCCGCAACAGCTTTGACAAATAGTCCGGATTAATTAATGCGTCGAAAGAAATGGCCGCGTCGCACCGCAGCTCCAGTAAATATAAACAAGAGAGCCGGGCTCCTGGATGCGGGCTTGGATCACCTCGGGTATGCTGGCACCACCGTCTAGGAATTAAATTTAGACTGGGTGTATTTTCCCCTGGTGTTCACGCTCTCGCTCTGCTTGTTTCGGGCGATAGATGAACGGCCAGTGTGAATCTTTGCGCCGCTTGTCACCGATTACATTTATGAATGGAGCAGGCCGACACACCTTTCGTTCCACTGACCTACTTAGGTTAAAAGTGTTTGTTTGACCTTTCATTTAGGGCGCCGCGCTCACAATAACAGTCATACGGCGTCGGGCGAACGCACCAATCGGACCGGGCGCTCCAGTTTAAGGGATCCTTCTATCCGTCAACTCAGCCCTGACCCCGAGGGCTCAGCCAGATCCCCCCCCCCCCCACTGCGACGCTGCGGCTGAGTCATGACACGTCTGTTGCAGCCGTCTGAGTGATTATGTCACCACAGAGGGCAAATCACATGAGCAGCATGCACGGGGGGGGGTGCAAAGCTTTTTTTCTTTATTATTAACTTAATTGCTGGTGGGTCTCAGGACAGAGGAAGCCTCCCATCGGCTTTAACAGAGGAAACTCTCCTTTTGTGAGAGCTTTTCTGGGAGAACTGAGTGGAAACGAGACTTGACTCTGCGCGGTCTGTCTCCGTTCGTGGCCACACACTCGGGGCTTTGTTGGCCCGACGGAGCGGGTTTGCGATGCCAGCGAAGACCTGCGAGGTGGAAACCTATAGGAGGCGGATTTATTGAGTTCTCCTGCTGTGACGCGCAGAGCCGGCTGAGATGAGCGGTCCAGAGGTGGCCAAGACCCCCGGAGGAGGAGCTCCAGGCAAGGAGGGAAAGGAGCCGGTGGCCAACGGGCACGCAGGAGACAGCAACGACGCCAACCCCTTCGCCGAGTACATGTGGATGGAGAACGAAGAGGAGTACAACAGACAGGTGTGATGAAGATTCCCCCTTTTACTTTTAGCGACCCCGAGTTCTTCGCCTGACCGGTTTCTCTTGCCCGTCGGTTGACTTCCAGGTGGAGGAGGAGCTGTTGGAGCAGGAGTTCTTGGAGCGCTGCTTCCAGGAGATGCTGGAGGAGGAGGACCAGGACTGGTTCATCCCATCGCGCGACCTCAACAACCAGGGGGTGGGCCAGCTGCAGCAGCAGCTCAATGGCTTGTCGGTCAGCGACCACCACAGCAACCTGGAGGAAGTGGCGGTGAGTTGACCAGAAACGGGAGCAAAACTCTTCCTCTTCTTCTTTGGTGGTTAATTTCCCCCCTTTTCCTTTGCAGAGGAAGAGCATCTTGAATCCTGAAGCGAAGGAGTTCGTCCCAGGGAAGAAATACTAGGAGTCCCCCTCACCCCCCATGGAGCCTCCGCACGCACGCGCAGAGCAGTCGTCGTATATTCTCAAAGACTCTGGCGGCCTTGGCCGCACACACACACACACACACACACACCTTTACACACTTGAAATTTACGGTGTGCTGGCAGGCCCAGTTTGGGGGTGAGGGGATTTCTTTTTTCTGTTTGTTTCTTCGATCTTTTATTATTATTTTTTGTTTCTTGTAAACTGAGGGACAGTGGGAATGGGGCTGGGGGTGGGGTGGGGTGGGCACACCGTCATACCAGCAACCGCGTCGCCGCGGGGGCTAGCTCATCATCGCAATTCAGACGCCGGCGTGCCCGCGGACCCCGCCGACGTCACCCTGGAAATGAGGCAGCTACCGAGGAGCGATGGCAGGGAGGAGTGTTTAGGAACGCCCGACTGAATCTCGTTTAATTGGCTTTCAAACTTTACCAAAACATCACCAGCAAGTCGAGGGCTTAACCTCGGGAGAGGGACAGCGATTAGCATTCCAGGGGGTCGTCCGTCGGCATCCGCCGCCGCGCTAGTGCCGTCTGTCGCATCCGTTACTTTGTGGGTTTTTTTTTTTTAACATCACAAATGTAAAATCATCTAAAAGTGCAGGTTCTTCTATGTATCTGCAGCGGCGCTGTTCCAGAAAAGAGGCTCCGCCCACTGTGGGCAGCAGTCAGGAGGAATTCTGTTTTTTTTTTTTTTTTTTCCCCAGTTTATCGGATCTGAGTTCAAACATCAGGGCGGATTTAGCAAGAAACTGACAAAGTTATTGGAGCTAAAAACTGTATCCTTGATTTGTTTTGGAGTTCTGGAGCAACGCCGCTGCTCTTCTCGGGCTCGTGTTGTCCAGCATCCAAAGTGTTCATATCCATATCAGGTCTCCAGCCTCCCCTTTTCCTTTCGCCATAATTTGAAGGCGAGGCTCGCGCAGTCCCGTTAGCGAGGCCTCGGCTCCAGTCCTCGGTCTTCTCTCCCCGTAGGTCGAAGTCTTTGTTTAGCCATGAATCGAAGCATCAGTTTAAACGCCTCCTTTCTGGGATATTTAAAGATGCCTCTCAACAAATCCGCATTTTCCAAACTCTCCTCATGAGCGCAGACAGGGATGTTGTAGTTCTCAGTTGTATCGGCTCAACCGTGAAGAATCTCTGTTTTCGTGGGGGGGGGGGGGGGGGGGGGGTGAAAAAAATTGCCACCTGAGCTTCTGTTACCGCTGACGACGGCTGACTCTCGCGTCAACAGTCTGGGGGATTCGTGTGTTTCTGAAGTGTGCTCTCGATGGTTATAATAGGAACTCCCTCGCACGGCGTTGGGCCACAGCTGTCCATCATCACCCTGATGAAGCCCGAAAGAATGTTCACCTGGCGGATTTGTATAACAGGAAATCATTTTTGGTGACTTTTGTTTAGGTGACTTAGATGACAAAAGCCGTTAAAAAAAAAAAAAGACACCGGTTATAAATTTCAATACAAATAAAAGTGATAAAAAAAATACAAATAAAGGCGTTAAAGACAACTTCTTCTCCGTGTTTTTTTTTTGGGGGGGGGTTGTAATGTTCAAGGTGGTAACGTGGTACTTTAGACACTTGTTTTTTAATCCAACAGAGAGTTCTGACCAATGACAGGAGACATTCCGCGAGTGCTGAGAGAGTGCTTCGGCACTGGGACCTTTTACAGGGAATATCACTCCGCTGTACAGCTGTTCGAATGAGCGATAATTAACTGCCGCCCAGCTGCGGGACTATTGTTTTGTTGGCGTAGCCAAATAAAGGATTAAGTAACGTAAAATCCTAAACGCTCCTCGCTTTATCACTGCCGATAAAATCTGCTCGTAGAACTTTAAAAAAAAATAAAGCAACATCACACTCGACGTCGTCGATTATGTTGAAAATCGACTGAATTAAAATGAAAGGCTGCCAATGACTTAAAGGGAATGCTTAAAGTATCTTAGATTTGCCACAACTAGGCAGAGCATCGGCAAACCTTTCAAATAGTCGTGGAAATTGACAAAAATAAGAAAGGCTGCCAGTATTTGCGAAAAGCCGATCATCACTAGAAACTGATCTTGGTTTAACTCCTCTGTGACTTTGACGCAACCACAAAAAAGGTCCATGTCACGTTTTTAAAAAAATGGAAGGCTGAGAATTTTTTTACAAACCAACGTTATTGGAATATAACAGACTGCATTTTACCAAATTAAAAGCAGATACATATTCGTAAATACTCATACAAATCAACCACTTTATTCAACGCGGCATCGTTTTCTTAATTCAGTTGACGTTGAGTACTAGTTACGTTATCCCCCACAAGAGGGCAGTGTGGCCTTTAGTTTTATTTATATTTTAGACCAGGGGTCGGCAACCCGCGACTCTGGAGCCGCATGCGGCTCTTTGGCGCCGCCCTAGTGGCTCCCTGGAGCTTTTTCAAGCTTTTATTAAAAGCCTTATATAAGGCTTTTAATTTTTTGCGTCTCCAGACAGATTTGTTTCTTGTTTTTTTGGTCCAATATGGCTCTTCCAACATGTTGGGTTGCCGACCCCTGGTTTAGACCATAACGGAGCCTTCGACTTCCGGTAACGCAAGTGTGTGTGGTAGTAAAATGGGTTATAAACCTATTCCTCTCCATTGTGCGTTCATCCAGTCAAAATTGATGTCTGGATTAGCAATGGTTGCTGCTACTGACTCATTTCTGCCCCCATCTCCTACTTCTTGGTCAAGTTCAAGCACCACCAACTTCACTACTGCACAACAGAGAAGGAGACACCAGCCACGCTCCTGGACTTGCAGCATTTTCAAAGTTTATGTAGAGTCGAGCACAGCACCTGCAGCGGTCTACGCAGGCCACGGCCTCGCGGTGTCCTTGAAGAAAATGTACAATCATAAATGTACAATCATTGTTACATTGCAAAGAGTGTGTGTGTGTGTGTGTGTGTGTGTGGGGGGGGGGACCTGTTTGTACAGCTTGGATGTAACAGAGTTGGCTCCTGCTGCCTGCCAGCTGCACCCTTCTGTTCTGAGCCATCATTTAAAGCCAGTTGAAAATGTTCCTGTTCCGCCCAGGGTCCCAGGCTCCTGTCAAAAGGTCCCACCTGTATTAATTGTACCCTGATCATGTCCACATTGGGAGCAAAAGAGTGGAAAGAAATGTATAATCCAACACCATTAAAGAACAGTGTTGTGTCGGATGTACAGATTTAAATTGCGTCGGGGTTGATGTTAATCCTTCAATCACGTAAAGTGGAACCAGCGGTCGTAAACACGTTATCGAGAAACACTAAAAACCCTAAAGATGATTACCAGAAAAACAAGTTTGTGAACAAAGGTTAGGGTTCGAAGACCACCCACAGAGGTAAATGCCAAAATGAATTCAGGCACGATGCAGTGAATTAACATTTATTTAACATTTGATAAAAATCATTTTGTATGCTTAAAATGAACAGTCATTATGGTTCGGTTCCAATCCCCCCAAAAGATGGATGTCTAGTGCAGCCATCACAGGGGTACAACCATTCAGGGGTACAGCCGGTTTGAGAGGGGAGACTATGCTAACTAGCTGTGGCAGAGGTCACTACAACTTTCAGCACTCATAACACAAAACAGAAACAGAAATCCACCGAAATAACTACACGCAAATCCACAAACCCAAACCACAAAACAAGGAAGACCTACATAAGTTAACAGAATCTCCGCACCACTGCTGTTCCTCCTCCACCCAAAACCCAACAGGTGACAATGGTGCTAAACATAACTAAACCACTCCTCAATATGCTGAAAAGGGATATTTAAATAAATGGCACTGAGAAAAGCAAACAGAAACTAAAGGGCAAAGCAGGACAACCAGCCCAACACCCTGGGGTGTACCACACATCTGCTAGGAACACCATGTGACACATGGGCAGGCCATCACACATGGCAGCCAAAACAAATAGACCCAGGATGCAGAAGATACGCAGCAGATACGCATATACCCATTAACCATCCGGTTACCCAAGGAACAAGCATGACGTTGGAGCTCTTTGTTACCTTTGTAATGTTTAATCACTTCTTACTTACCGGTAGTTATTTTTTGTAGTTTAGTTTTGGGGAATACGCTTTTAGTTTGTTTATGATACTTAGCATTGTTGCAGTTAATTTGGGTATTTGAGTAAGCTTTTATTTTGAAGGTACTGGGTAGCTGGTGCGGGATACCTGGGAGGGATGAGGTTTTATTTTACCAGGGAAGGAGAGGCAGCAAAGGGCCAGTGTTTGTTTGCTTGTTGATGGAAAATAAATCTTTATTTTTGCCTGGACAATGGACTCTGTTGTATCCTGTGTAAATTTAGTCCTTAGGTGCCTCAGTGGCCACTTGATTTGAAGTTTTATAGTTTGATACGCAAGACAAATTGCCACTACAGATGAGGGACTGGAGACTGTTTTTAAATGAAAAGACTAGACGTTGTTTAGTTGAATTGAAGGCTAAAGGGTTGGAGAGTTTCCTTACGAATTTTAGCTTTGCTTAAAAGTTGTTTTGTGTGTCACAGTCACGTTCTGTGCGAAACACTTTCTCCCACTACATTTTGGATTGTGTACATTTTATTTATTTATTTATTTTTTTAAAAGGTGTCATGATGTCTGTCTTTTAAGACTCAGGTGGTGAAAGAGCTAACAGTACAGAACAAATATTGACAGAGATGGACGAGTTATTGACACGCTTACAGCGAACCCTCCATGAAGGTCGGAGAGAGAATTTCTGGTTGTGTGTGTGTGTGTGTGTGTACATCATGGTGGTTTTGTGTGGCGTCCAATGTTTGCAGTGAACAGGCTCCCCAAAAACAGTACCAGCTTTTGTTTTTTTGTTTTTTTAAATCTGCTAATCAACTTTCCCTACAAGCCACTATAGACAACATATAAAACAAGTCATTTTTGATCAAAGTTGTTAGGTTCAAACGACCTGAAACATGAGAAAAACAAATGAGGCAAAGACAACAGTTTTACTTGCAAGGAGAACGGAGAGATGTGCTCAGTTACAGATCTCCAACACGTTCTGACGCACAACTTCAGACATCCTTTTATTGAAATTAGGAGGTCCCTAGTTACACAGAATTTAAATGTGTCTAAAGGGAGGGGGGAAACACAAGATAGCAGGTCCCAAACAAAGCAAAAGACTGTAAATCATAATAGGTCTGTAGGTCTTCACTGATTTGATTAGCTCGCACACAGCACATTCTTCCATATCAGACAGATTAAATGAACACCTCCTGGGTCAGGCCCTGCAGCTCTATCTCCAGTCATTGTCACTTCCCCACAGCAGCTGCATTTCTGTCGCCCTTGACCAGAGAAGTTCGAGTTGACATATCAAGCATCATGAACATTAAGCATTAACAAATAATAAGAAACATTAAGTAATGAGAAACAATATAACAAGAATAAAGAATATAACAAGGTAAAAGCAAATAAGAGATAATTTTAATATAATGGATCTAACAAGTCAATTAATCCCGTTCGTCGACTTTTCGTTAATCTTGAAGCAACTCTTCAGGCTTTGGGTAGCCGAAAAGTTCAAAGTCTGGCTCGTAGATCTTGTACAGCTTCCTCCTGTCCTCTAGGGGCAGTACTCCAAACCAGTTTGACAAATAATCCAGGGTCGAAATGTTTTCATACGAAGTGGGAAACGTGATGTCGTTCTCCAGATTTAGGATGGTCAGCAGATGTTCCACGTCCATCTGCAGGGTCTCCTGGTGACCGATAAAGTCGTAACTGCAAAGCAGAACAATGCGCTGTTACTCGAGTTGGCAATCAGGCACTGATATTCAAACAGGGAATGATTTTGTTTGCATGGAAACCCAATTGGCACCGAGTCGTGGGCACACCTGCCCCTGGGTTAAACAAGGCTAAAAGCTAATTTCCTTCAAACACCAGAAGTACTAGTGAGCAGCCGCTAACCCTTCTGTAAAAAGTGACCTTACTCGATGAGACACGGGTGACAGAGACGGTGCATCTGCTTCCAGTGGGGCTCAAAGGGTTCATCTTTCTCCATCTCAGGGTCAACCAGGAACTGTATGAAGTTGGAAAACGAGACGTGGAGCCCGGAATCGAACGCCTCGTCCACGCTCGCTGGTGGATCTGATATGTTGCCGTACTTCTTCAGGATGTGCCGGCTGGTACTTCGGTAAAAAAGGTTGTTGCGCTTTTGAAACTTGTCCCGAAAGGCGGAGATGAGCCGAACAAACGGGTTCCGAACAAACAGAAACTTGGTGTAATGCTTCATCCTCGCCTGCAGGACAACAATACGTAAACTAGAATGACGAGACAGAAAGTACATAAAGAGATGTTGAGAATGGAAAGACAGGAACGGACAATCCTCTCCGGTTTTGGGAAGTCGCTGAGGAAAGTCAGCACCTCGTTGTCATGGACCGACTCAGGGGGGATGGAGAGCGGATCTTCATAAGGCCCGGTACTGTTTTTGTGCAGGGCAACCATGACCCTCTTCCAGTTGGTACAGGCGACCTGGAGCGGAGAATGAGATGAAGCGTCTCACCAACAGGCTGTTGTGGGCTAAAATGGTGTCGGCCTCACCTTGGGAACAAAACAGTAGATGATGCCATGATTGTCATCCACGACGAGGAAGTGCAGCTCGTGGACCGGCATGTCTTCCCAGTTCTCTTTCCCCTCGGAATACATCTTGTTTTTGAGGCACGTTTCTCTCAGCAGTGCTTTTCGCGGCTCGTGCAGCTTCAGAATCCTTTCAACTACAACAAAAACGGAGAATGAGCGGAACACGGCAGCAGGCTGGCAAAGATTTAAAGACTCGCGGTATTTAAAAAGCCAGAGCCAGTTCTGTTTACTTTACACCTGGACCAGGAACATGTCATTTCAAACAGCAATTCAACAAAGGATTAACTCACATGTGTCAGATTTAAAGGACATCACAAATATACTCCACACATGCATCGTACCTCTTCTTTCTCTCAAATTCTCCAATTGGTAAATGAAAAGGAAGATGACAAACGCAACTCCAGAGGTTCCAAAGAGCAGCATCGGCTTCCTCATCATAGCAGTTTTACGCGATGGTGAACTAGAAACAATAAAATTACAAAAGTTGCTGGATGTTGCAGAAATGCCAGTGCTGAATAATTAGTTTATAGTTAGTCCACAAAAATAAATCACGTGTCACATCTGGGATATGGTACGTTTACGACCACACTGATTCATTCAAATTTAATTAAAAAAAAGTAACTAAACAAACTGCACATTCTTACTGAACAATTGAAACGAGAACAATGAAACGAGAACAGGTTTTCTCACCCTTAACTGCTGTCGAACGTCCAGCAAAACACACCCTGGAAATAATAAACAGAAAATTAACCCTTTCGTGCTCGTAATCATCATGACGACGCACGTCCGCTGCTGTTAAAATTATTTTATTTATAATACCAATCAACATGCTCACCCGCCAGCCCGGCTGATGTCCCCTTCCAAACGGACTGAGAAGCTGCCGGACACAATCTAGCCTGGGTTCTGTTCAACCACCTGATGCTCCAACACCAGAACCGGGGCCAGGCGGATGTGCGCATGAGCATCGACTTTCCCTCCCTTCAAATTTTGTCCAGCTCGTCGCAGCATCACAAAATTAAAAATTAAAATTAATTAGTAAACGCTGTTAAGAAAACAACATCCGGTGACAACGACTCGGATAGGGTGCGTTATTTAATTCTGTGGAAGTTGCGCTATGAGCGATAGTGGTTCCGAAGGAGAAACAAGGAGGGGATTTAATTAACGGTAACAACTTTTTAAATGAGTCATCGCTGTCCCCCAGATTTGTTCGTCACAAGAAACCTGGTTAAATTGGTGCGTTTTTATTCCTTTAATGAGTTCTATTTTCAAATTGATCGACGTATACGTCTTAAATAGGTCATTTTGTAACATCAAAAATAATTTGGGTACTTCTAAGCTAATTTTATAATTAATATTGTGACAGCTTCTCGCTTGTGAACACCTAAACACAGTTTAGTTTCGTTATTTAATGTTTCAAACATAGCAAAGTATATGGAATCAAAATGTTGGATTTGCAGGACGTATCCTTTCGATGACTGGAAATAAGTCCGCAGTTGGTCATTACCCGCTGACCTTTAACCTCAACAATGCATGGCATCGAATCAGACATCACGGCGACACATTTATTTTAAAAGCTTTATTACAAAACAACATAACAAAACGGTACACTTTCTGGAACTGGACGCTCATAAAGCAATAGTGGTTTCTTGTCCGGGCAAGTTCATTCTGACCAGTGACAGGTGTGCTTAGCTGGCACTTACTGACACCTGCTGGACATTTGGGATCACTACACAACCGGCCTCAACATCCTCTTTACCTGCGAGGACAAAGGACAACCCCGTCACTGAAGCACTGAACCGAGTCCTTCAAGCATCGTCTCTGACAGGACCAGCACCTTCCGTGTTGGGGCCCCGCAGTTCTTTGGTGCCCTCCGACCCACGGGCCTGGGATTCAAGTGGAGCGTCGACGAGACAGAACAGAGACAGAGAAAGTGCACTTGTCTTTTGCAGTGCCGTCACGAGAATACAACAGAAGTAATATGGCTTTTCCGTGTCTACGCGCGTAGACGTTTCATCTTTTGATTGGGTGAAACATTTAAAGCGTCTCCTGCCGCGCTCAGATTGCTCATATATACATCGGATCTATTTACAGTTATTCTGCCGCAGTTTTCATCCTGAGTGACTCGCAACATGCGTTCTGTCTCCTGGGTCTCTCTCACTCATCCAGTAACCTCTCTTCACACCACGCCGCCTGTGTTTCATGTGGCGGTGGCCCATTTACAAGGTCGACCCCCCCCCCCCCCCCCCCCCCCCCCCCCCCCCCCCCCCCCCCCCCCCCCCCCCCCCCCCCCCCCCCCCCCCCCCCCCCCCAGTATTCGGTTCTTTTGGAGGCGTGAAGGGGTGCGATCTGACACACGCTGGGTTTTCATATGGAGCTTTCTTCACACTTTGCCAGTGGTGCAGGTGATTTAAACATGGGAAAGCTGGCCAGATCCTCCTCCAGTCCTTTCATTCCGTCCCCTGCCCCATCCCTGAGGCCCTTCTCCACCTCGTCCCCCTGCCTCGCCTCTCTCTCCACCCCCCTAAGCTTTGCCCTTTCCCCTGTCCGTCCATCCAGCATGTCTGCGGCTAATATTTCCGTGGCAAACTTCAAGCTGCCGCTGCTTCGCCTGCAGTTGCCGTAGATGGAGTTGCCGTGGCCGTTGCTTGGGTTGCTGCTGACGAGCGTGCCGCTGTAATGGTGGCCGCCGTTACCCTGGCTGCTGTGCAGCGTGGACGACGTGGTGGTGGTGGTCGCCGTCCCGTTGCGTTTCTCCGTCAGCGTGAAGCCCTCCGACAGCAGGGTGGCGCTGCTCGGGGACTGCGGCGTGGCCGACGAGCCCAGCAACTCCCGGCCCTTCTCCGAGGACACGGAATTGTCTGGCAGGTGGTGGCCCTGGCAGGGGCGGCTGTGTCGGTGGGTCAGGAAGTACAGGAGGCACATGCCCAACACCAAACCCAAAAAGAACAGGAGGATGTAGACCGCCACAACATGACGGTTCCCGGCCACCGCCACCGCCCCCCCGGCGGTGGGGTCTTCCAGAGTCAGCTGGTACTCTGCTCTCCGGCAAGGGGTGGGATCTCTGACGCTCGGTCCCCCCTCCTGCAGGACAAAGTTTTCCACTGTTAACGTAGCACGCCACCTGGTGCTGGCGCTCACTAGCGTTCATGACGCACCTGGCAGGTGCAGACGTATTTTCCGAGGCTCTTCTCTGAGACCACCATCTCCAGGCTTGAGTGGTGCTGCCTGGTGTGTCTGTCAGGAGGATGCTCCCAGCTACAGGGCCTGGGGGACAGCTGGACGCACGGCAACAGGAGACGCAGGCCCAGAGAGACGCGCATCTCTCTGATGGAGGGACTGCAGCGACCTGGAGACCGCATGGGAATTTTAAAAGGGAATTTCTCTTATTTGAGGTGGGAACAAAGGAGATAAACTCACCTTCTCCTATGACGCACTTTCTCAAGGCTTCATCTACAATGTCTCCCGACCCGGGCCTGGAATCACACACAAAATCCACCACATCTCCATATTAGAGCCACCAAAAAGGAGAAAATCTGGTTCCTCAGTTCCTGATGCACTCACTCTGCTGTTGTTTCCTTGCAGACTTCTTCCTTTGTGTTCCATTCACAACCCAAACCTCTGGCTCTGGCACACACCTCACAGCTGGGATAAAGACCGCAGCCTTCAGCGGAGACTCGGGCCAGATACAGGGGGCTGCCCACCAGAGCCCGACCCTGGAGACACGTAGCCAACACGTGTGTGCACGGCGGAAGCATGTACGTATGAGAGCATAGTTGTGTGCAAATGCTCTACCTGGTGCAATAATATGTTGTTGATGGGCTCCTGTGATGGGAACAGAGGGATCTCCTGCAGCAAGGTTGTGTTCTGGTCCACTACCGCCACGCGGTGGAGCTCCCCGCGGTCTGTACGCACAAATGTGGGGTTTAGTTTACACGCGTGCCCTTTTAATTTTGTCCTGAATCCCTCTCCGCTTACCTGTTCCGAGGTGCAATACCGCCCCCTTACGCTCCGCCTGCGTCACTGCAAGCTTGGTGTATGTGATACCCTTCCGTACCAGCAGGGGCGCTGCGGAGACGCTGTTCTCCATCAGGGGATGGTCCCTCACGAATGTCAGCACCTTGTCTGGGAGTTTCAGGGAGGTCTCGAACCCTTCAGCTTTCAATGCATCATTCAAACACTATAGAACATGGAAAGAAGGAATAATAAGTCATTTATATATTTTTTTTAATTAATAAGAGAGTGTTGTGGTTCAGTACCTGGCCCGGTCTTGGTGTGGGGACCGGTTCAGGGTTGATCCAGTTCTCGCTGGTTTTCTTCAGCTCTTTAAAGGGACCGTTCAGTACTTTATTGATGTCAGACAGGCTGAACACACACACCGCTGACAGCTCTTCTCTCTCCCTAAAAGAAACAAACCAATGAGCATGACAGGAAGTTCTCAGAGTAAAAAAAGACCTTTATTTTTGTCATTGGCTAACCACTGGGAGGTGAACAGCCCATAAAAGTGCGTGCTGCTCGGGTCGCCCGGCGTTTGCTGCGTGGTGAACACATCTGTCAGCACGTTGTAGCGCTGGCCGCTGGGTTTGTCCTCGCACACCAGCTGCGCCTTGAGAAACGTAGTCCAGCGCCGCTGCAGCGTCTTCATCCCCCCCACGTCCGACTGAACAGACGAGCGAAGCCAAAGATAAGCCAGACGGAATTCATGTGGCGGGGTCAGCTATCGTCACCTGGCTCACCTTGCACACCCTGGCCACCCGGGGAACTTTCACTTTGGTGTACAGGTCGTACTCTTTGGCCACCTCGGTGAAGAAGAAGTAGATCTTGTCGTCGTCTCCCGTGGGGTTGCTCTCTGCGGACTGCTGTATGAAGGCCGAGCTCACGAACTCGGGGTCTGGGCGACACACACGGGCACGCACGCGCTCTTAATTTCCCTCGTGACAAATGTTTTTACCCGCGATGCTTCGGTTCCGTTTAAGTTACCATTCAGCCAGTTGATGGATTGCTCAGTGCGGATGCGTCCCTGTTCGGGCCCCGTTGCCCTGGAGATGTCGAAGAGCGTTCCCAGGAAGTTGCTGGTGGCGGCCGTGTAGAGGGTGCCGTCTGGAGGGGTTACAACGCAAGGCGCTCAAGTACAGTGCAGAAATAAAACATGGGAATGGCTCCTCTGTGCAGCCCCCACCTGCCATGACAGCCGTGTAGTGCTGACTGGGCTCGAAGGGACACTTGCCCTTCCCGGTCTCCATCCTCACGCCGCCATCCTGAGCCCTCTCCAGGGTGAAGGTGGAGAGCTCCTGTAAGTCCGAGAGAAGAAGATGAAGTTAAGACTGCAGAGGTAATTCCGAATTACCATGTGAATACTTCTGACTATGGAGATTATTCCTGATCTTGGTTTAAATCCTATGTGACTTTGACGCAACCAAAAAAAGGGAAAATATTTTACAAACCACCGGCATTATTGTAATATAACAGACTCCATTTTACCAAATTAAAAGCACATACACATTCGTAAATACTCATACAAATCAACCACTTTATTCAACGCGGCATCGTTTTCTTAATTCAGTTGACCTTGAGTGCTAGTTAAGTTATTCCCCACAAGAGGGCAGTGTGGCCTTTAGTTTTATTTATATTTTAGACCAGTGGTTTGAAAAGCAAACAGAAGCTAAAGGGCAAAGCAGGACCCAGGATGCAGAAGATACGCAGCAGATACGCATATACCCATTAACCATCCGGTTACCCAAGGAACAAGCATGATGTTGGAGCTCTTTGTTACCTTTGTAATGTTTAATCACTTCTTACTTACCGGTAGTTATTTTTTGCAGTTTAGTTTTGGGGAATACACTTTTAGTTTGTTTATGATACTTAGCATTGTTGCAGTTAATTTGGGTATTTGACTAAGCTTTTATTTTGAAGGTACTGGGTAGCTGGTGCGGGATACCTGGGAGGGATGAGGTTTTATTTTACCAGGGAAGGAGAGGCAGCAATGGGCCAGTGTTTGTTTGCTTGTTGATGGAAAATAAATCTTTATTTTTGCCTGGACAATGGACTCTGTTGTATCCTGTGTAAATTTAGTCCTTAGGTGCCTCAGTGGCCACTTGATTTGATTAAGTTTTATAGTTTGATACACAAGACAAATTGCCACTACAGATGAGGGACTGGAGACTGTTTTTAAATGAAAAGACTAGAAGTTGTTTAGTTGAATTGAAGGCTAAAGGGTTGGAGAGTTTCCTTACGAATTTTAGCTTTGCCTAAAAGTTGTTTTGTGTGTCACAGTCACGTTCTGTGCAAAACACTTTCTCCCACTACATTTTGGATTGTGTACATTTTATTTATTTATTTATTTTTTAAAAAGGTGTCATGATGTCTGTCTTTTAAGACTCAGATGGTAAAAGAGCTAACAGTACAGAACAAATATAGACAGAGATGGACGAGTTATTGACACGCTTACAGCGAACCCTCCATGAGGGTCGGAGAGAGAATTTTTGGTTGTGTGTGTGTGTGTGTGTGTGTACATCATGGTGGTTTTGTGTGGCGTCCAATGTTTGCAGTGAACAGGCTCCCCAAAAACAGTACCAGCTTTTGTTTTTTTGTTTTTTTAAATCTGGTAATCAACTTTCCCTACAAGCCACTATAGACAACATATAAAACAAGTCATTTTTGATCAAAGTTGTTAGGTTCAAACGACCTGAAACATGAGAAAAACAAATGAGGCAAAGACAACAGTTTTACTTGCAAGGAGAACGGAGAGATGTGCTCAGTTACAGATCTCCAACACGTTCTGACGCACAACTTCAGACATCCTTTTATTGAAATTAGGAGGTCCCTAGTTACACAGAATTTAAATGTGTCTAAAGGGAGGGGGGAAACACAAGATAGCAGGTCCCAAACAAAGCAAAAGACTGTAAATCATAATAGGTCTGTAGGTCTTCACTGATTTGATTAGCTCGCACACAGCACATTCTTCCATATCAGACAGATTAAATGAACACCTCCTGGGTCAGGCCCTGCAGCTCTATCTCCAGTCATTGTCACTTCCCCACAGCAGCTGCATTTCTGTCGCCCTTGACCAGAGAAGTTCGAGTTGACATATCAAGCATCATGAACATTAAGCATTAACAAATAATAAGAAACATTAAGTAATGAGAAACAATATAACAAGAATAAAGAATATAACAAGGTAAAAGCAAATAAGAGATAATTTTAATATAATGGATCTAACAAGTCAATTAATCCCGTTCGTCGACTTTTCGTTAATCTTGAAGCAACTCTTCAGGCTTTGGGTAGCCGAAAAGTTCAAAGTCTGGCTCGTAGATCTTGTACAGCTTCCTCCTGTCCTCTAGGGGCAGTACTCCAAACCAGTTTGACAAATCGTCCTGGGCCGAAATGTTTTCAGGCGAAGTGGGAAACGTGATGTCGTTCTCCAGATTTAGGATGGTCAGCAGATGTTCCACGTCCATCTGCAGGGTCTCCTGGTGACCGATAAAGTCGTAACTGCAAAGCAGAACAATGCGCTGTTACTCGAGTTGGCAATCAGGCACTGATATTCAAACAGGGAATGATTTTGTTTGCATGGAAACCCAATTGGCACCGAGTCGTGGGCACACCTGCCCCTGGGTTAAACAAGGCTAAAAAGCTAATTTTATTCAAACACCAGAAGTACTAGTGAGCAGCCGCTAACCCTTCTGTAAAAAGTGACCTTACTCGATGAGACATGGGTGACAGAGACGGTGCATCTGCTTCCAGTGGGGCTCAAAGGGTTCATCTTTCTCCATCTCAGGGTCAACCAGGAACTGTATGAAGTTGGAAAACGAGACGTGGAGCCCGGAATCGAACGCCTCGTCCACGCTCGCTGGTGGATCTGATATGTTGCCGTACTTCTTCAGGATGTGCCGGCTGGTACTTCGGTAAAAAAGGTTGTTGCGCTTTTGAAACTTGTCCCGAAAGGCGGAGATGAGCCGAACAAACGGGTTCCGAACAAACAGAAACTTGGTGTAATGCTTCATCCTCGCCTGCAGGACAACAATAAGTAAACTAGAATGACGAGACAGAAAGTACATAAAGAGATGTTGACAATGGAAAGACAGGAACGGACAATCCTCTCCGGTTTTGGGAAGTCGCTGAGGAAAGCCAGCACCTCGTTGTCATGGACCGACTCAGGGGGGATGGAGAGCGGATCTTCGTAAGGCCCGGTACTGTTTTTGTGCAGGGCAACCATGACCCTCTTCCAGTTGGTACAGGCGACCTGGAGCGGAGAATGAGATGAAGCGTCTGTCCAACAGGCTGTTGTGGGCTAAAATGGTGTCGGCCTCACTTTGGGAACAAAACAGTAGATGATGCCATGATTGTCATCCACGACGAGGAAGTCCAGCTCGTGGACCGGCATGTCTTCCCAGTTCTCTTTCCCCTCGGAATACATCTTGTTTTTGAGGCACGTTTCTCTCAGCAGTGCTTTTCGCGGCTCGTGCAGCTTCAGAATCCTTTCAACTACAACAAAAACGGAGAATGAGCGGAACACGGCAGCAGGCTGGCAAAGATTTAAAGACTTGCGGTATTTAAAAAGCCAGAGCCAGTTCTGTTTACTTTACACCTGGACCAGGAACATGTCATTTCAAACAGCAATTCAACAAAGGATTAACTCACATGTGTCAGATTTAAAGGACATCACAAATATACTCCACACATGCATCGTACCTCTTCTGTCTCTCAAATTCTCCAATTGGTAAATGAAAAGGAAGATGACAAACGCAACTCCAGAGGTTCCAAAGAGCAGCATCGGCTTCCTCATCATAGCAGTTTTACGCGATGGTGAACTAGAAACAATAATAACAATAGAAACAATAAAAATACAAAAGTTTTTGGATGTTGCAGAAATGCCAGAGCTGATTAGTCCACAAAAATAGATCCCGTGTCACATCTGGGATATGGTACGTTTACGACCACACTGATTCATTCAAATTTAATTTTAAAAAAAGTAACTAAACAAACTGCACATTCTTACTGAACAACTGAAACGAGAACAATGAAACGAGAACAGATTTTCTCACTCTTAACTGCTGTCGAACCTCCAGCAAAACACACCCTGGAAATAATAAACAGAAAATTAACCCTTTCGTGCTCGTAATCATCATGATGACGCACGTCTACTGCTGTTAAAATTATCCATCCATCCATCCATCCATCCATCCATCCATCCATCCATCCATCCATCCATCCATCCATCCATCCATCCATCCATCCATCCATCCATCCATCCATCCATCCATCCATCCATCCATCCATCCATCCATCCATCCATCCATCCTCTACCGCTTATCCGGGGTCGGGTCGCGGGGGCAGCAGCCTAAGAAGAGAAGCCCAGACTTCCCTCTCCCCAGCTACTTCTTCCACCACATGCACGCCAACACTCTGCCCCCCACTCACACTCACATATACGCTCACCCCCCGCACGCTGCACCATACATGCCTCTCCACCACTACTCCTATGTCTGCCATCAGGATCACAGATCACTCACTCCATTGACACCATCATTTCATATGGACAGAAACCCAGGACTGTTTCCAGACGCAACAGTGCTTTTATTGTTCCCATAAAAAGACATGATGAGCGCACGTCCGGCACGGACATAAACCGGTGCTGAACGTGCGCTCTCTTTTAAACAAATCTTTTATGGTAAACGACTTAATTTTAGACAGAAAACTAGATGATTTTCTCCTTACTGAGACATGGCTTGGCACTGATGCACCTGCTGTTCTCACAGAGGCTTGCCCCCCAGATTTTAACTTTTTATTTTCTACAAGGGGGGGCAGGAAAGGAGGTGGAACCGCTTCAGTAACAAGGACCGAAATGTCATCAAGTGAGGTCTCTTCATTTTCATTTCGTTTTCATCATTTGAGCATCATGCCTTTGTTTTTAGCAGCCCTCCTATTTTATGCATAACAGTTTACAGACCACCCCAATACTCCACCTCTTTTATCAGCCAATTCTCGGAATTTTTATCAATCATTTACGCTAAATACAACAGGATTTTAATAACTGGTGATTTTAATCTACACCTCAACAACGCCTCGGACCCAGTGTCCAGAGAATTTTTAAGCCTCCTTCACAGTTTGGATTTTAAACAACATGTCACGCAGCCGACCCACAGCAGAGGGTGCACCCTGGACCTGGTCATAACCTATGGCCTGTCCGTGGGTGGGTCCTCGGTTGTGGATCTGGCCGTGTCTGACCACTTTTGTGTGTTTTTTAACATCACCAGTTTTAACCAGCGGAGGGCCCCTGTGAGAACGGTGAGGAGACGCTACCTGACTTCTGAAGTGGCTGCAAATTTTATCCAGATCTTACAGAGCACTCCCGCAGAAATTTTAAGCTGAGTGTCATCGGCATAACAATGAAAATGTATTCCATGCTGCCGAATAATGTTCCCTAAGGGAAGCATGTACAAGGTGAAAAGGATTGGTCCAAGTACAGAACCTTGTGTAACTCCATGGCTAACCCTACTGTATGAAGAGGGAACGCCATGGACATCAGCAAACTGGTATCTATCGGATAAATATGATCTAAACCAGTCTAGTGCTGTCCCTTTAATCCCAATCATATGTTCCAATCTTTGTAACAAGATGAGGGTAGGAATGAAGATTGACCGGTAAATTGAGAGCTTCGCCTTTTGGCACAGCTCTCTCTTCACCACAATGGACCGGTGCAGAGTCCACATTACTGTGGACGCCACACCGATCCGCCTGTTGATCTCCTGCTCCATTCTTCCCTCACTCAAAATCAAATCAAATCAAATCAAATCAAATCAAATCAAATCAAATCAAATCAAATCAAATCAAATCAAATCAAATCAATCTTTATTTATATAGCGTCTTTTACAATCAAAATTGTTTCAAGGCGGTTTCCAGAATCCCAGGGCCTGACCCCAGACAAGCAACAGTGGCCAGGAAAAACTCCCCTTTAACAGGAAGAAACCTTGAGCAGGACCAGGCTCATGTAGGGGGACCCTCCTGCTGATGGGGGGGCTGGGTAAAGAGAGAGAGGAGAGGAGAGGAGAGGAGAGGAGAGGAGAGGAGAGGAGAGGAGAGGAGAGGAGAGGAGAGGAGAGGAGAGGAGAGGCATAGAGCATAGAAATACATACAAAAATACATTATATTGAATATTGAATAAGTTGCTGGTTGAGTGGGTCAGCGGGGCCGGAGGTCATTATGCAGCTCTGAAGGCAGCGATACCTGTAAATGAATACAGAAGGGGGGGGGGCAGAAAAACTATACACGAAATAGCATCACTAGTCTACTTGATGAGGAGGAGGAGAGGAGAGGAGAGGAGAGGAGAGGAGAGGAGAGGAGAGGAGAGGAGAGGAGAGGAAACCATGACCCAGTGGGGTGACAGAGGCCTGTCAGGTTAAAGTTGCCATTTCTGGGGGTGTCTGAAAGTTTTCCTGTCAAGTGGTTTGACTAATTTTTTTTAAATGTGCCATTTCAAACGGGGACTTCGACACAACTTCTGCATAATTATTAGGTCTTGATGATAATCATTCAAGAACCAATAAGAATAAAACAGCCGCTTTATTCTGGTCTTATTGATTCTAGACTGATCTCAGATAAACGGACTCCTGTCTGGAGGAACATGATTGACAGCCAGTTTTGCACCATTCAAAACAGAAAAACTTTATTTGTCCGTGAGGGGACAATTCCCCCCCCCCCCAGGCCACAAGAGTGGTCAAATAATGTGTAATATAAATTTAAATATACCCCCCGACCGTGTTGCATAACCACAGCTTCCTACCTGTCTGCTGTTTATCTTTTGTCTATAAAATCTAATTTTTCAGGCGTGGCATGTGCTCGCCACTCCCGAGGAGACAGCAACGACGCCAACCCCTTCGCCGAGTACATGTGGATGGAGAACGAAGAGGAGTACAACAGACAGGTGTGATGAAGATTCCTCCTTTTACTTTTAGCGACCCCGAGTTCTTCGCCTGACCGGTTTCTCCTGCCCGTCGGTTGACTTCCAGGTGGAGGAGGAGCTGTTGGAGCAGGAGTTCTTGGAGCGCTGCTTCCAGGAGATGCTGGAGGAGGAGGACCAGGACTGGTTCATCCCATCGCGCGACCTCAACAACCAGGGGGTGGGCCAGCTGCAGCAGCAGCTCAATGGCTTGTCGGTCAGCGACCACCACAGCAACCTGGAGGAAGTGGCGGTGAGTTGACCAGAAACGGGAGCAAAACTCTTCCTCTTCTTCTTTGGTGGTTAATTTCCCCCCTTTTCCTTTGCAGAGGAAGAGCATCTTGAATCCTGAAGCGAAGGAGTTCGTCCCAGGGAAGAAATACTAGGAGTCCCCCTCACCCCCCATGGAGCCTCCGCACGCACGCGCAGAGCAGTCGTCGTATATTCTCAAAGACTCTGGCGGCCTTGGCCGCACACACACACACACACACCTTTACACACTTGAAATTTACGGTGTGCTGGCAGGCCCAGTTTGGGGGTGAGGGGATTTCTTTTTTCTGTTTGTTTCTTCGATCTTTTATTATTATTTTTTGTTTCTTGTAAACTGAGGGACAGTGGGAATGGGGCTGGGGGTGGGGTGGGGTGGGCACACCGTCATACCAGCAACCGCGTCGCCGCGGGGGCTAGCTCATCATCGCAATTCAGACGCCGGCGTGCCCGCGGACCCCGCCGACGTCACCCTGGAAATGAGGCAGCTACCGAGGAGCGATGGCAGGGAGGAGTGTTTAGGAACGCCCGACTGAATCTCGTTTAATTGGCTTTCAAACTTTACCAAAACATCACCAGCAAGTCGAGGGCTTAACCTCGGGAGAGGGACAGCGATTAGCATTCCAGGGGGTCGTCCGTCGGCATCCGCCGCCGCGCTAGTGCCGTCTGTCCTGTGTACTAGTTACGTTATCCCCCACAAGAGGGCAGTGTGGCCTTTAGTTTTATTTATATTTTAGACCAGGGGTCGGCAACCCGCGACTCTGGAGCCGCATGCGGCTCTTTGGCGCCGCCCTAGTGGCTCCCTGGAGCTTTTTCAAGCTTTTATTAAAAGCCTTATATAAGGCTTTTAATTTTTTGCGTCTCCAGACAGATTTGTTTCTTGTTTTTTTGGTCCAATATGGCTCTTCCAACATGTTGGGTTGCCGACCCCTGGTTTAGACCATAATGGAGCCTTCGACTTCCGGTAACGCAAGTGTGTGTGGTAGTAAAATGGGTTATAAACCTATTCCTCTCCATTGTGCGTTCATCCAGTCGGGGTTGATGTTAATCCTTCAATCACGTAAAGTGGAACCAGCGGTCGTAAACACGTTATCGAGAAACACTAAAAACCCTAAAGATGATTACCAGAAAAACAAGTTTGTGAACAAAGGTTAGGGTTCGAAGACCACCCACAGAGGTAAATGCCAAAATGAATTCAGGCACGATGCAGTGAATTAACATTTATTTAACATTTGATAAAAATCATTTTGTATGCTTAAAATGAACAGTCATTATGGTTCGGTTCCAATCCCCCCAAAAGATGGATGTCTAGTGCAGCCATCACAGGGGTACAACCATTCAGGGGTACAGCCGGTTTGAGAGGGGAGACTATGCTAACTAGCTGTGGCAGAGGTCACTAGAACTTTCAGCACTCATAACACAAAACAGAAACAGAAATCCACCGAAATAACTACACGCAAATCCACAAACCCAAACCACAAAACAAGGAAGACCTACATAAGTTAACAGAATCTCCGCACCACTGCTGTTCCTCCTCCACCCAAAACCCAACAGGTGACAATGGTGCTAAACATAACTAAACCACTCCTCAATATGCTGAAAAGGGATATTTAAATAAATGGCACTGAGAAAAGCAAACAGAAACTAAAGGGCAAAGCAGGACAACCAGCCCAACACCCTGGGGTGTACCACACATCTGCTAGGAACACCATGTGACACATGGGCAGGCCATCACACATGGCAGCCAAAACAAATAGACCCAGGATGCAGAAGATACGCAGCAGATACGCATATACCCATTAACCATCCGGTTACCCAAGGAACAAGCATGACGTTGGAGCTCTTTGTTACCTTTGTAATGTTTAATCACTTCTTACTTACCGGTAGTTATTTTTTGTAGTTTAGTTTTGGGGAATACGCTTTTAGTTTGTTTATGATACTTAGCATTGTTGCAGTTAATTTGGGTATTTGACTAAGCTTTTATTTTGAAGGTACTGGGTAGCTGGTGCGGGATACCTGGGAGGGATGAGGTTTTATTTTACCAGGGAAGGAGAGGCAGCAAAGGGCCAGTGTTTGTTTGCTTGTTGATGGAAAATAAATCTTTATTTTTGCCTGGACAATGGACTCTGTTGTATCCTGTGTAAATTTAGTCCTTAGGTGCCTCAGTGGCCACTTGATTTGAAGTTTTATAGTTTGATACGCAAGACAAATTGCCACTACAGATGAGGGACTGGAGACTGTTTTTAAATGAAAAGACTAGACGTTGTTTAGTTGAATTGAAGGCTAAAGGGTTGGAGAGTTTCCTTACGAATTTTAGCTTTGCTTAAAAGTTGTTTTGTGTGTCACAGTCACGTTCTGTGCAAAACACTTTCTCCCACTACATTTTGGATTGTGTACATTTTATTTATTTATTTATTTTTTTAAAAGGTGTCATGATGTCTGTCTTTTAAGACTCAGGTGGTGAAAGAGCTAACAGTACAGAACAAATATTGACAGAGATGGACGAGTTATTGACACGCTTACAGCGAACCCTCCATGAAGGTCGGAGAGAGAATTTTTGGTTGTGTGTGTGTGTGTGTGTGTGTACATCATGGTGGTTTTGTGTGGCGTCCAATGTTTGCAGTGAACAGGCTCCCCAAAAACAGTACCAGCTTTTGTTTTTTTGTTTTTTTAAATCTGCTAATCAACTTTCCCTACAAGCCACTATAGACAACATATAAAACAAGTCATTTTTGATCAAAGTTGTTAGGTTCAAACGACCTGAAACATGAGAAAAACAAATGAGGCAAAGACAACAGTTTTACTTGCAAGGAGAACGGAGAGATGTGCTCAGTTACAGATCTCCAACACGTTCTGACGCACAACTTCAGACATCCTTTTATTGAAATTAGGAGGTCCCTAGTTACACAGAATTTAAATGTGTCTAAAGGGAGGGGGGAAACACAAGATAGCAGGTCCCAAACAAAGCAAAAGACTGTAAATCATAATAGGTCTGTAGGTCTTCACTGATTTGATTAGCTCGCACACAGCACATTCTTCCATATCAGACAGATTAAATGAACACCTCCTGGGTCAGGCCCTGCAGCTCTATCTCCAGTCATTGTCACTTCCCCACAGCAGCTGCATTTCTGTCGCCCTTGACCAGAGAAGTTCGAGTTGACATATCAAGCATCATGAACATTAAGCATTAACAAATAATAAGAAACATTAAGTAATGAGAAACAATATAACAAGAATAAAGAATATAACAAGGTAAAAGCAAATAAGAGATAATTTTAATATAATGGATCTAACAAGTCAATTAATCCCGTTCGTCGACTTTTCGTTAATCTTGAAGCAACTCTTCAGGCTTTGGGTAGCCGAAAAGTTCAAAGTCTGGCTCGTAGATCTTGTACAGCTTCCTCCTGTCCTCTAGGGGCAGTACTCCAAACCAGTTTGACAAATAATCCAGGGTCGAAATGTTTTCATACGAAGTGGGAAACGTGATGTCGTTCTCCAGATTTAGGATGGTCAGCAGATGTTCCACGTCCATCTGCAGGGTCTCCTGGTGACCGATAAAGTTGTAACTGCAAAGCAGAACAATGCGCCGTGACTCGAGTTGGCAATCAGGCACTGATATTCAAACAGGGAATGATTTTGTTTGCATGGAAACCCAATTGGCACCGAGTCGTGGGCACACCTGCCCCTGGGTTAAACAAGGCTAAAAAGCTAATTTCCTTCAAACACCAGAAGTACTAGTGAGCAGCCGCTAACCCTTCTGTAAAAAGTGACCTTACTCGATGAGACACGGGTGACAGAGACGGTGCATCTGCTTCCAGTGGGGCTCAAAGGGTTCATCTTTCTCCGTCTCAGGGTCAACCAGGAACTGTATGAAGTTGGAAAACGAGACGTGGAGCCCGGAATCGAACGCCTCGTCCACGCTCGCTGGTGGATCTGATATGTTGCCGTACTTCTTCAGGATGTGCCGGCTGGTACTTCGGTAAAAAAGGTTGTTGCGCTTTTGAAACTTGTCCCGAAAGGCGGAGATGAGCCGAACAAACGGGTTCCGAACAAACAGAAACTTGGTGTAATGCTTCATCCTCGCCTGCAGGACAACAATACGTAAACTAGAATGACGAGACAGAAAGTACATAAAGAGATGTTGAGAATGGAAAGACAGGAACGGACAATCCTCTCCGGTTTTGGGAAGTCGCTGAGGAAAGCCAGCACCTCGTTGTCATGGACCGACTCAGGGGGGATGGAGAGCGGATCTTCATAAGGCCCGGTACTGTTTTTGTGCAGGGCAACCATGACCCTCTTCCAGTTGGTACAGGCGACCTGGAGCGGAGAATGAGATGAAGCGTCTCACCAACAGGCTGTTGTGGGCTAAAATGGTGTCGGCCTCACCTTGGGAACAAAACAGTAGATGATGCCATGATTGTCATCCACGACGAGGAAGTCCAGCTCGTGGACCGGCATGTCTTCCCAGTTCTCTTTCCCCTCGGAATACATCTTGTTTTTGAGGCACGTTTCTCTCAGCAGTGCTTTTCGCGGCTCGTGCAGCTTCAGAATCCTTTCAACTACAACAAAAACGGAGAATGAGCGGAACACGGCAGCAGGCTGGCAAAGATTTAAAGACTTGCGGTATTTAAAAAGCCAGAGCCAGTTCTGTTTACTTTACACCTGGACCAGGAACATGTCATTTCAAACAGCAATTCAACAAAGGAGTAACTCACATGTGTCAAATTTAAAGGACATCACAAATATACTCCACACATGCATCGTACCTCTTCTGTCTCTCGAATTCTCCAATTGGTAAATGAAAAGGAAGATGACAAACGCAACTCCAGAGGTTCCAAAGAGCAGCATCGGCTTCCTCATCATAGCAGTTTTACGCGATGGTGAACTAGAAACAATAATAACAATAGAAACAATAAAAATACAAAAGTTTTTGGATGTTGCAGAAATGCCAGAGCTGATTAGTCCACAAAAATAAATCCCGTGTCACATCTGGGATATGGTACGTTTACGACCACACTGATTCATTCAAATTTAATTTAAAAAAAAGTAACTACACAAACTGCACATTCTTACTGAACAACTGAAACGAGAACAATGAAACGAGAACAGATTTTCTCACTCTTAACTGCTGTCGAACCTCCAGCAAAACACACCCTGGAAATAATAAACAGAAAATTAACCCTTTCGTGCTCGTAATCATCATGATGACGCACGTCTACTGCTGTTAAAATTATCCATCCATCCATCCATCCATCCATCCATCCATCCATCCATCCATCCATCCATCCATCCATCCATCCATCCATCCATCCATCCATCCATCCCCATCCATCCATCCATCCATCCATCCATCCATCCATCCATCCATCCATCCATCCATCCATCCATCCATCCATCCATCCATCCATCCATCCATCCATCCATCCATCCATCCATCCATCCATCCTCTACCGCTTATCCGGGGTCGGGTCGCGGGGGCAGCAGCCCAAGAAGAGAAGCCCAGACTTCCCTCTCCCCAGCTACTTCTTCCAGCTCATCCGGGGGATCCCCAGGCATTCCCAGACCAGTCGAGAGACATAGTCTCTCCAATGTGTCCTGGGTCTTCCCACTACAGATGAGGGACTGGAGACTGTTTTTAAATGAAAAGACTAGAAGTTGTTTAGTTGAATTGAAGGCTAAAGGGTTGGAGAGTTTCCTTATGAATTTTAGCTTTGCTTAAAAGTTGTTTTGTGTGTCACAGTCACGTTCTGTGCAAAACACTTTCTCCCACTACATTTTGGATTGTGTACATTTTATTTTTTTAAAAAAGGTGTCATGATGTCTGTCTTTTAAGACTCAGATGGTGAAAGAGCTAACAGTACAGAACAAATATAGACAGAGATGGACGAGTTATTGACACGCTTACAGCGAACCCTCCATGAGGGTCGGAGAGAGAATTTTTGGTTGTGTGTGTGTACATCATGGTGGTTTTGTGTGGCGTCCAATGCTTGCAGTGAACAGGCTCCCCAAAAACAGTACCAGCTTTTGTTTTTTTTTTAAATTAAATCTGCTAATCAACTTTCCCTACAAGCCACTATAGACAACATATAAAACAAGTAATTTTTGATCAGAGTCAATTAATCCCGTTCGTCGTTAGACGACGACTTTTCGTTAATCTTGAAGCAACTCTTCAGGCTTTGGGTAGCCGAAAAGTTCAAAGTCTGGCTCGTAGGTCTTGTACAGCTTCCTCCTGTCCTCTAGGGGCAGTACTCCAAACCAGTTTGACAAATCGTCCTGGGCCGAAATGTTTTCAGGCGAAGTGGGAAACGTGATGTCGTTCTCCAGATTTAGGATGGTCAGCAGATGTTCCACGTCCATCTGCAGGGTCTCCTGGTGACCGATAAAGTCGTAACTGCAAAGCAGAACAATGCGCCGTGACTCGAGTTGGCAATCAGGCACTGATATTCAAACAGGGAATGATTTTGTTTGCATGGAAACCCAATTGGCACCGAGTCGTGGGCACACCTGCCCCTGGGTTAAACAAGCCTAAAAAGCTAATTTTATTCAAACACCAGAAGTACTAGTGAGCAGCCGCTAACCCTTCTGTAAAAAGTGACCTTACTCGATGAGACACGGGTGACAGAGACGGTGCATCTGCTTCCAGTGGGACTCAAAGGGTTCATCTTTCTCCGTCTCAGGGTCAACCAGGAACTGTATGAAGTTGGAAAACGAGACGTGGAGCCCGGAATCGAACGCCTCGTCCACGCTCGCTGGTGGATCTGAGATGTTGCCGTACTTCTTCAGGATGTGCCGGCTGGTTCTTTGGTAAACAACGTTGTTGCGCTTTTGAAACTTGTCCCGAAAGGCGGAGATGAGCCGAACAAACGGGTTCCGAACAAACAGAAACTTGGTGTAATGCTTCATCCTCGCCTGCAGGACAACAATAAGTAAACTAGAATGACGAGACAATAAGTACATAAAGAGATGTTGACAATGGAAAGACAGGAACGGACAATCCTCTCCGGTTTTGGGAAGTCGCTGAGGAAAGTCAGCACCTCGTTGTCATGGACCGACTCAGGGGGGATGGAGAGCGGATCTTCATAAGGCCCGGTACTGTTTTTGTGCAGGGCAACCATGACCCTCTTCCAGTTGGTACAGGCGACCTGGAGCGGAGAATGAGATGAAGCGTCTCACCAACAGGCTGTTGTGGGCTAAAATGGTGTCGGCCTCACCTTGGGAACAAAACAGTAGATGATGCCATGATTGTCATCCACGACGAGGAAGTCCAGCTCGTGGGCCGGCATGTCTTCCCAGTTCTCTTTCCCCTCGGAATACATCTTGTTTTTGAGGCACGTTTCTCTCAGCAGTGCTTTTCGCGGGTCGTGCAGCTTCAGAATCCTTTGAGCTACAACGAAAACGGAGAATGAGCGGAACACGGCAGCAGGCTGGCAAAGATTTAAAGACTCGCGGTATTTAAAAAGCCAGAGCCAGTTCTGTTTACTTTACACCTGGACCAGGAACATGTCATTTCAAACAGCAATTCAACAAAGGATTAACTCACATGTGTCAGATTTAAAGGACATCACAAATATACTCCACACATGCATCGTACCTCTTCTGTCTCTCAAATTCTCCAATTGGTAAATGAAAAGGAAGATGACAAACGCAACTCCAGAGGTTCCAAAGAGCAGCATCGGCTTCCTCATCATAGCAGTTTTACGCGATGGTGAACTAGAAACAATAAAATTACAAAAGTTGCTGGATGTTGCAGAAATGCCAGTGCTGAATAATTAGTTTATAGTTAGTCCACAAAAATAAATCACGTGTCACATCTGGGATATGGTACGTTTACGACCACACTGATTCATTCAAATTTAATTCAAAAAAAGTAACTACACAAACTGCACATTCTTACTGAACAATTGAAACGAGAAAAATGAAACGAGAACAGGTTTTCTCACCCTTAACTGCTGTCGAACCTCCAGCAAAACACACCCTGGAAATAATAAACAGAAAATTAACCCTTTCGTGCTCGTAATCATCATGACGACGCACGTCCGCTGCTGTTAAAATTATTTTATTTATAATACCAATCAACATGCTCACCCGCCAGCCCGGCTGATGTCCCCTTCCAAACGGACTGAGAAGCTGCCGGACACAATCTAGCCTGGGTTCTGTTCAACCACCTGATGCTCCAACACCAGAACCGGGGCCAGGCGGATGTGCGCATGAGCATCGACTTTCCCTCCCTTAAAATTTTGTCCAGCTCGTCGCAGCATCACAAAATTAAAAATGAAAATTAATTAGTAAACGCTGTTAAGAAAACAACATCCGGTGACAACGACTCGGATAGGGTGCGTTATTTAATTCTGTGGAAGTTGCGCTATGAGCGATAGTGGTTCCGAAGGAGAAACAAGGAGGGGATTTAATTAACGGTGGCAACTTTTTAAATGAGTCATCGCTGTCCCCCAGATTTGTTCGTCACAAGAAACCTGGTTAAATTGGTGCGTTTTTATTCCTTTAATGAGTTCTATTTTCAAATTGATCGACGTATACGTCTTAAATAGGTCATTTTGTAACATCAAAAATAATTTGGGTACTTCTAAGCTAATTTTATAATTAATATTGTGACAGCTTCTCGCTTGTGAACACCTAAACACCGTTTAGTTTCGTTATTTAATGTTTCAAACATAGCAAAGTATATGGAATCAAAATGTTGGATTTGCAGGACGTATCCTTTCGATGACTGGAAATAAGTCCGCAGTTGGTCATTACCCGCTGACCTTTAACCTCAACAATGCATGGCATCGAATCAGACATCACGGCGACACATTTATTTTAAAAGCTTTATTACAAAACAACATAACAAAACGGTACACTTTCTGGAACTGGACGCTCATAAAGCAATAGTGGTTTCTTGTCCGGGCAAGTTCATTCTGACCAGTGACAGGTGTGCTTAGCTGGCACTTACTGACACCTGCTGGACATTTGGGATCACTACACAACCGGCCTCAACATCCTCTTTACCTGCGAGGACAAAGGACAACCCCGTCACTGAAGCACTGAACTGAGTCCTTCAAGCATCGTCTCTGACAGGACCAGCACCTTCCGTGTTGGGGCCCCGCAGTTCTTTGGTGCCCTCCGACCCACGGGCCTGGGATTCAAGTGGAGCGTCGACGAGACAGAACAGAGACAGAGAAAGTGCACTTGTCTTTTGCAGTGCCGTCAGGAGAATACAACAGAAGTAATATGGCTTTTCCGTGTCTACGCGCGTAGACGTTTCATCTTTTGATTGGGTGAAACATTTAAAGCGTCTCCTGCCGCGCTCAGATTGCTCATATATACATCGGATCTATTTACAGTTATTCTGCCGCAGTTTTCATCCTGAGTGACTCGCAACATGCGTTCTGTCTCCTGGGTCTCTCTCACTCATCCAGTAACCTCTCTTCACACCACGCCGCCTGTGTTTCATGTGGCGGTGGCCCATTTACAAGGTCGACCCCCCCCCAGTATTCGGTTCTTTTGGAGGCGTGAAGGGGTGCGATCTGACACACGCTGGGTTTTCATATGGAGCTTTCTTCACACTTTGCCAGTGGTGCAGGTGATTTAAACATGGGAAAGCTGGCCAGATCCTCCTCCAGTCCTTTCATTCCGTCCCCTGCCCCATCCCTGAGGCCCTTCTCCACCTCGTCCCCCTGCCTCGCCTCTCTCTCCACCCCCCTAAGCTTTGCCCTTTCCCCTGTCCGTCCATCCAGCATGTCTGCGGCTAATATTTCCGTGGCAAACTTCAAGCTGCCGCTGCTTCGCCTGCAGTTGCCGTAGATGGAGTTGCCGTGGCCGTTGCTTGGGTTGCTGCTGACGAGCGTGCCGCTGTAATGGTGGCCGCCGTTACCCTGGCTGCTGTGCAGCGTGGACGACGTGGTGGTGGTGGTCGCCGTCCCGTTGCGTTTTCTCCGTCAGCGTGAAGCCCTCCGACAGCAGGGTGGCGCTGCTCGGGGACTGCGGCGTGGCCGACGAGCCCAGCAACTCCCGGCCCTTCTCCGAGGACACGGAATTGTCTGGCAGGTGGTGGCCCTGGCAGGGGCGGCTGTGTCGGTGGGTCAGGAAGTACAGGAGGCACATGCCCAACACCAAACCCAAAAAGAACAGGAGGATGTAGACCGCCACAACATGACGGTTCCCGGCCACCGCCACCGCCCCCCCGGCGGTGGGGTCTTCCAGAGTCAGCTGGTACTCTGCTCTCCGGCAAGGGGTGGGATCTCTGACGCTCGGTCCCCCCTCCTGCAGGACAAAGTTTTCCACTGTTAACGTAGCACGCCACCTGGTGCTGGCGCTCACTAGCGTTCATGACGCACCTGGCAGGTGCAGACGTATTTTCCGAGGCTCTTCTCTGAGACCACCATCTCCAGGCTTGAGTGGTGCTGCCTGGTGTGTCTGTCAGGAGGATGCTCCCAGCTACAGGGCCTGGGGGAGAGCTGGACGCACGGCAACAGGAGACGCAGGCCCAGAGAGACGCGCATCTCTCTGATGGAGGGACTGCAGCGACCTGGAGACCGCATGGGAATTTTAAAAGGGAATTTCTCTTATTTGAGGTGGGAACAAAGGAGATAAACTCACCTTCTCCTATGACGCACTTTCTCAAGGCTTCATCTACAATGTCTCCCGACCCGGGCCTGGAATCACACACAAAATCCACCACATCTCCATATTAGAGCCACCAAAAAGGAGAAAATCTGGTTCCTCAGTTCCTGATGCACTCACTCTGCTGTTGTTTCCTTGCAGACTTCTTCCTTTGTGTTCCATTCACAACCCAAACCTCTGGCTCTGGCACACACCTCACAGCTGGGATAAAGACCGCAGCCTTCAGCGGAGACTCGGGCCAGATACAGGGGGCTGCCCACCAGAGCCCGACCCTGGAGACACGTAGCCAACACGTGTGTGCACGGCGGAAGCATGTACGTATGAGAGCATAGTTGTGTGCAAATGCTCTACCTGGTGCAATAATATGTTGTTGATGGGCTCCTGTGATGGGAACAGAGGGATCTCCTGCAGCAAGGTTGTGTTCTGGTCCACTACCGCCACGCGGTGGAGCTCCCCGCGGTCTGTACGCACAAATGTGGGGTTTAGTTTACACGCGTGCCCTTTTAATTTTGTCCTGAATCCCTCTCCGCTTACCTGTTCCGAGGTGCAATACCGCCCCCTTACGCTCCGCCTGCGTCACTGCAAGCTTGGTGTATGTGATACCCTTCCGTACCAGCAGGGGCGCTGCGGAGACGCTGTTCTCCATCAGGGGATGGTCCCTCACGAATGTCAGCACCTTGTCTGGGAGTTTCAGGGAGGTCTCGAACCCTTCAGCTTTCAATGCATCATTCAAACACTAGAGAACATGGAAAGAAGGAGTAATAAGTCATTTATATATTTTTTTAATTAATAAGAGAGTGTTGTGGTTCAGTACCTGGCCCGGTCTTGGTGTGGGGACCGGTTCAGGGTTGATCCAGTTCTCGCTGGTTTTCTTCAGCTCTTTAAAGGGACCGTTCAGTACTTTATTGATGTCAGACAGGCTGAACACACACACCGCTGACAGCTCTTCTCTCTCCCTAAAAGAAACAAACCAATGAGCATGACAGGAAGTTCTCAGAGTAAAAAAAGACCTTTATTTTTGTCATTGGCTAACCACTGGGAGGTGAACAGCCCATAAAAGTGCGTGCTGCTCGGGTCGCCCGGCGTTTGCTGCGTGGTGAACACATCTGTCAGCACGTTGTAGCGCTGGCCGCTGGGTTTGTCCTCGCACACCAGCTGCGCCTTGAGAAACGTAGTCCAGCGCCGCTGCAGCGTCTTCATCCCCCCCACGTCCGACTGAACAGACGAGCGAAGCCAAAGATAAGCCAGACGGAATTCATGTGGCGGGGTCAGCTATCGTCACCTGGCTCACCTTGCACACCCTGGCCACCCGGGGAACTTTCACTTTGGTGTACAGGTCGTACTCTTTGGCCACCTCGGTGAAGAAGAAGTAGATCTTGTCGTCGTCTCCCGTGGGGTTGCTCTCTGCGGACTGCTGTATGAAGGCCGAGCTCACGAACTCGGGGTCTGGGCGACACACACGGGCACGCACGCGCTCTTAATTTCCCTCGTGACAAATGTTTTTTACCCGCGATGCTTCGGTTCCGTTTAAGTTACCATTCAGCCAGTTGATGGATTGCTCAGTGCGGATGCGTCCCTGTTCGGGCCCCGTTGCCCTGGAGATGTCGAAGAGCGTTCCCAGGAAGTTGCTGGTGGCGGCCGTGTAGAGGGTGCCGTCTGGAGGGGTTACAACGCAAGGCGCTCAAGTACAGTGCAGAAATAAAACATGGGAATGGCTCCTCTGTGCAGCCCCCACCTGCCATGACAGCCGTGTAGTGCTGACTGGGCTCGAAGGGACACTTGCCCTTCCCGGTCTCCATCCTCACGCCGCCATCCTGAGCCCTCTCCAGGGTGAAGGTGGAGAGCTCCTGTAAGTCCGAGAGAAGAAGATGAAGTTAAAACTGCAGCGGTAATTCCGAATTACCATGTGAATACTTCTGATTATGGAGATTGTTCCTGAACATGCATTGAAGTCTTTTTCTTTTAACCTTTGAACCCCATTTGAATTATTTCACGACATTATAATTGACTCCAATTAGATGTGAATGTGGTACTGACCAAAAAGGCACACTGGGGGTCGAAGGCGTAGGTGCCACACACGTAAATGCGTCCGTCACCGAGAAACTGGAGCAGGCGGATGTAGTTATTGCAGTCGACCTGTAGAGGGAGACAAAGCCCACAGATTCAACATTTTCGCGTTCACAGGTTCAACTATTAGGATAATAAATATTTACATTTTGCACTAGATGATACAAGGTATGACTTATTTTCACTGCAATTCAGCATTTCACTAATTGCTGTTCTAATATACGTCACACATTTCAAATTTCTTTTGTTATTATCGGCCTCTGAGAGCCCAATCAATAGTCCTGATTATAAATCGGACACTCCCATTACGGCAGACACTCGAAACCCCCGCTGCAACCAGCGCAGACCACCCATGTCAAACCACAACTGCACACGCTAAGAACATTTCTGCCTCTTTACTGGGAAAAGAAACCACCAACTGCACTCCTCCCCTTCGCCGTAGCGTGCCATCCTGGATGAGTCACCCTCTCTCTCCCGGCAACCTGATTCTCTCCGATGCCCTCTCGCGTCACCCGAGCCAACCGCCCCCCCACTGTGACTAGACCTCACACTGGTACGGCTCAGGCTGTTAACAAAGGCAGCTCGGTATTAGCTTCTTCATGGGTCCAAATTAACCCACTTCATAATAGTTTCATTTCTAATGCGGCGTGAGGTGAATCGAATGCCTCTTTTCTGTTTCCTGCTGTATGCCAGTGTGTCACACACCCTAATTAGCATCTCGTGTCCATCGTAGCGCTCATGCTAATTCAATATCCTGTGGTGAAACACCTGTTTATTATCACGCTCACTGCTTTTCTTTGCCGCCGTCAATCTGTCTGCACGCCTTTTATTGAATATAAAAAACAAAACAAAAACTCCACTGCCGCTACACCGTCACCTGCAACAGTCAATGCAAACACAATAACCTCCTGACGAGCGGACGGCTGCTGAATGGAGCTCGGGCTCAGCAGTGGGCGTGGGCCCATATTTTCAATCCCGCAAAATAAAGGTGGATTCGCCCTTTGTCTTCAGCCACAGCTGAAAGTTGCTGACTCGGCTCGACCGGGTCCCTACGACTCCGTGGTAATTGCCCAATTCGCACCACGTCCCCGCGTGATGGCTCAATCCTTCTCCTCCCCCCGCTCTTTCCCTTTCATTCTTAATCCCCCTGACCCACATGTTACTTGCAATCAATGTTTTCTCATAAACCAACGAAGAAGATGCCCCCTCTCTTGCAGTATGTTCAAAAGTTAGCCGTTCCGCTAGCCGCGCATTGTTTGGAATGAGCTTCCTTGTTGGACTCTGGAGAGGGATAATTCCAGCATAATCGGGTCCCTACAGCAGGAGACTTTGCCAAACAATCCAGGATGGATTCCGTTTCGGTCATTTACCCACAACCGGGTCGTTCCTGACGTAGCCCGAAGCGCTGAGATGTGCGGCTTGAGGGTACGCTACGCTCTATTTAATTACTTTTTAGTTAATGGACATCTGTGGCTTCGCATCCTAGATTACCCCTCCTCTGTCTGCCTCGAAGAGGCCTTGGCACAAGTCCCAGAGCCTCCTTCCTACAAGGTCATGACACGCACAAGAGTAAATCCAGCCTATAGGTCCATAATTCAAACGGACAGTGTACGATGCATTCAGAGACTTAAAAAAAAATGGGAGCAATGGGAACCACGTCCCCTCATTTCATGTGTACCTCTGTCTTTCCCTTTGTCACACAAGACTGCCTCTTCCTCTCAGGCACGTCCCAGACAATCTGTAAGGAGAGCAGACAGACTATCAGCAGCGCATCGCTTTGGGGAAGAGGTATGACCTTAAATCGTGCATTTCTGCATCTTGTCCGACAATAAACTCAACACACACACACGCTCGTCCTACCTTTTTCACTGGTTGCTGCAGGTTGTTGGTGTCCAATGCTAATATGGCGTCCCTGGCGCCCATGAACAGCATGCCCGTGGTGCGGTCCAGGAGGAAGGTGCTGAAGTTGGTCACGCCCTTGAACTCACGAGGACCGAGGACCAGATCTGTGCGGCGGGGAGGAAAAAAGAGTCCAGGTGAGGTTTTAGAGGGCTGACGGGAACAGCATCGCTGTCAAACTGTGGCTCAATGACAGTCAAAGAACGCGTTCCCAGAAAGAGCTTTAGCGGAGATAAAGCGGTGCCAGGCGCTCACACAATCAGGGCCACAGATTCACACCTTTAATCCCACGAAGACTTCATCGCGTTTGACCTTTAATTTCTTAGCGGGCGCAGAGCAAACATCAGCTGATACATGTGTTCACTCTGCCCAGTGGGGGAATAACGACAGGAATTCCGCATCTTTGCACTGGATCGGGCATGAATGTGTTGCGGGGCTAATCTGTGCTTTATTTGCCAATTTAATCTGATCTGGGATCTTATTAAATTGTTTATTGAGAGAATAATGGAGTAAATGCCCACAAAACCATTAAGGGATAAAGTGGTAGAAGATGGATGGATGGAGGAAGTGCTAATGAATAAATACTGTGACAGATTAGCGCGGGCATATGAAAGACAATGTTCTGTGTGAATATAAATGTTTAATCTGCCAGCAGCAGATTGATGGAGGAATCAACTGTGTCTGGATTAACTGATAACGGACGAAATTCCAAACTCCTAAAATTTAGGGATAGCTGGTGCCAAATTGGTTAGCGTTGACCCTTTACGACACCCCAGCTAGCATATAAATCTGAGTGAGGCTGAATCCCATCAAACCATCAATCAAACCAACTCAACGCACTAAACTAATTACGTTCTTTCGGTCATTTCTCAAACATGACGAGCTGTCGACTACACAGTTTAAGCTAGCACCCTTCGTCCCTGCCTCCGTCAGGGTGGATGGAAATCAGAGCATCTTGCCCGGACGTTTGATAGATGGCACTCTGCAGTCGCCAACATGCTTTTCCACTTAGTCTAAATACGGCGCTCTTCGGGAATAAAAGAAAAGAAAGATCCCGACACGGCAACATCTGGTGGTAACTGAATTTCCCCCGACCCCGCGTCCCCTCGGTCTGTGTCTGTTTCCCTTAACGCATCACGTCTCTGTCCTTCCTGGTTCTGAGGGGCCATCTGTCGGGCTGCCACCTCCAGACGGCTGCAGAAGTCCGTCCCTCATTTGCTCGTACGTTACAAGATCGGCTGAGCACAGGCGGGATAGACAGGTGCGCATTAGATGTTTCTTCTACAACGCAGCACTACACACGCACGCACGCACACACACAGACACACACACGAGACATAAGTGTTAGTGACACAGGCCAAAGGCAAAGTCTGGAGCAATGTCCTTGTCCACAGGTCCTTATGTGTAGGACATGATGGCACACACACACACACACTCACACACACACACACACACACAGACGTGTACAGGCCGACCACTTGCTGTGCGCTCTAATGTACAGCGATGACTCCTAGAGCTACGCCATCTGCCCTCCCCACACTTCCGGGACCAGTACGAAAGGACGGCTGCTGGACGCGGGACTGGCGGCTCCTCCTTTCGTCTGCCTTGTTTCCATGCCGATGTCACGCCGGCTGTTTGTTAGAGACACCTTGAACACGCGGGACGACAGACCGTCGGGCAGAGTGATAAACGGCGTTTTGGGGGGAGCCCCCAGAGCGGCCATTTTGCTGAACCTGCGTTTGCTGCATCACATCTTCACAATTACTGTCGTGATGTCATATTTTCTCCTACTGGATCAACTGGACCTGCTAGGTTAGCCCCGGCCTAAGGTTCAACCAGTTCATAGTCAATATGAATTAGTTTCAAGATTTAGCCGGCTGCATAAACATGCCACTCTGCCACTTTGATTTAATTCTTCTGACATGACAAATGGTAACAGATTTTTCCCACTACTATAGAATCAGGATTAAGTTGAATTCATATAAGTTTGTGACCAAGCAAGTAAGAGTGGCCTAGTTTACTCAGTTCTCGGCTGCTAAAGGCTCCATCATATTTAATAGCCTGTTGCTAATTCATTCCTAAACATTGCAATAAATGCTGGAGTTATCGTGGCATAAACTGATCTGCACATGGATACGTCTAGAAAACCTGGACGAGCTTCTGTGATTTAAAAAAATATTCAAGCCAGTTTTGTGTTCAGAAAGGGACTGGGGTGAGTATAAATGAATAAGTAGCCCTAAAATATAAAATCCTCTCCCCTGTCATGAATCATTCATTCGTTATCCATTAAACATGACAGAGGAGCAGCCTGTGTGTGTGAGCGTGCACGTGTGCATGCCTGGGTATGTGGCGTGTCCATTAAGGGTTTAATAAACTGGCTTTTGCTCTGTGGGGACTGACCGGGGTCTCCTGCTGCAGGGCATTGTGGGACCGGACCCGCTGAGGAAGTGATAAATTATACACCTCCCTCGTGTAGCTGTCAATCAAAACTGACGGCATGGAGAGAAGGGATGCTGGGGGCTGCTTGCAGGCTCCTGCCCCCACAGCCAACACACACACACACACACCCCTCAGCCCCTGTAGTGAGACAGGACACAGCTGCATGATCAACACGGTCCCACACTCTGCAGAGGCGCACGCTCCTCTCAGCTCACTGCCATTTTCCAGCTGTTGTTTCCTCTGATTTGTTAAGTCAGTCAGATGCGCAAACAACACAATAGCTTTTGTCGAACTGTCGCCAGAGCATCGTCAGCGTAGGGCGACAAATCCGACCGACTGGCAGCCCTGCGCCGTCATTTATTTAGCGTTAGCGCCTTCTCTTGTTAGCAATATCGTGCATGTGAATTTGGCTTTCAGTCCAGCAGAAAAGACCCCAGGAGGACGTGCGTAAATATCAGTCAGTATCGAAACAGTGTTGGGACGTTGAGAAGTAAGAAATGTCCGATTTAGCATCCAAGCAATGAAAACTGCTGCGATTGTAGCATCTGTTTCACGTCATCCCCGCTGCAAAATGGCTCATTGTCTCCGCTTTGGCTGATGACAGACGTGGGCTATTCGAGCATATCCTGTCTGCAAAGCGTCCCCGGAGCGAGTCCAACCGCTCGGGGGCAGGCAGAGCGCTCATTAGAAAGGTGCGGAAATAAGTTGAAAAATTCAAGATCGCCACTTAGGCGCAGAGCCGCTGACACCGTCTGACCTCCTCTAGGACCGGTTCGCCCTCAGTTTAAGCCTCTCATTGCCGATAAAAAGGGCATCAAAAGCTGCGAAACCCACGAGAGCCATCGCTGTTCAGCTCCTCTCAGCATGGGTCTCGGCTCAGAGACACAAAGGCCGGAGCCCAAACATCTGCGCGACATCCTCCGAAAACCTAATCCCCCCTCAAGTGTTCGCAGATGTCCTCGTCCCTTTTAAGTGAATTTATGCACCACTGCTCAGCATCCAACATCTGGATTTACGAGCAGCGACTATCTACTGTAAAATAACCGACGTGGCCAAGCCCCGAACCCCAATCTGGCGCTCTTTTGATTGCTCCCATAGATTAATGTCTCGCTTCAAGGTCCGCCCGGCAGCTTTTTCCCTTGAAATGAGATTTATCTAAGTCGCAGCCTTTGTGCCAGCGTGTCTACACATTTCATCAAGTCTTTACAGCCCCTTTAATTGAATACAAAGGCAATTTCCACCACAAAACGAAGTTTGAAATGTAACGACGGTTCTCATGAGACCGTGCGGCCGAGCTGAGATTTCAGGGGGGGAAACAACCAGAGAAGAGATGCAACTTGGTGGGATTTTCGGGTATTTTTCCCCCTCAGAACAGACTGAAGGATCGGCATCGACAGAAACACCCACTTCATCACGTACGGGACCTTGAACAATCCTCTCACGGCTTGTTGGCCGCCACGCCTACAAATAACTGACTGAATTTATCAAGCCTTTTTATTAGCCTCCATAAAAGCCTTTAAAACAAAGCCGGGACTCAAGAAATTCTTTATGGCCTAACTCTGCTCAACTATATAGACATCAAACGCACCAAATGACCCTGACACACAACCACGGCCCGTAGCGTTGAGGTTCTGCCTGACTGGGAGTGACAGGCACGTGCGCACGTGCACGCGCACAGCTTGAGTCCCTCGGGGAAAGAGGGGATTAACAGCTATAAAGAGGGGGGAAAAAGAAAGGAGGGAGGAAGGACAACGGGAGACGGCGTGGGAGGAAGACGCTGAAGGACCGGGATGTTCATGATGAAAGGTGGAGATAAGGCGGAGTAAAGGTGGGGTGGAGTGCACCAGTGGGAGGGGGGGCGGGGGGGTCCGTGCGATCTCTTTCCCCTTCCTCTAATAGGTGTTTCGGCCCAAATCGCTTTACACTAATAAAATGACAACAGCAATCTCAAATTCCTTCATGTGCACACACCCACCTTCTCTATCACCCCTTTCTTCTAGGTTTCAAACTCTCTGCCCCCCCCCCCACCCCCCACTCTGGCTCTCAGTGATAAGCACCAGCACTACTAATCAGGCTTGCCCTAAATTCGCCCATGCCATGCAGGATTAGCGTGTGCACGGCGCTCTGTGTGTGTGTGTGTGTTGGTTTAGAAGCTGGTGCCTGCAGCCCTCACGCGCTTCCTCTGTGTACATAAAGGAGAGTTCCCGTCCGGGCGGGAACGTCTCCGACTGTCCGGTAAACTGTACCGCTGGATAATAAAGAGCCGCTGTTGCGCAACACCCGCATCACCGCGCGGCGCCACTCGGACCCGTCCGTTTTAACCGCAGAGGGTCCGGACGCGTCAGGGCTCGGGGCTTCGTCACAGAGCGTGCGGCGCTCACCTGCTCGGCTCTGTTGACGTTCTGGTGTCGGATCCAGACTCAACAGCCAGACCTTCCAGGTGTCTTTAAAGCCGCACGGCGCGCCGGCAGCCATAACATCGGCTATTTTAAGAATTTTCTTTATGCTTGTGCTTATTCTAGGCTGAGAAAACAATTTGGAGTCCAATAAAGTTGTCGTATTTCTGAATATGAAGCAGGAGTTTAAAGTTAAATAGCTACCAGAGGCTTAAGTGATGTAGGGTTTGATGCAAAACCCACTGGTAGGATCACGTAATCAGTCACTTAAATGGAAAAAAGAACATCCACTCAAACATGGAGGAGTCGTCTGGGGTTGAAGATGAATCACTCTCTCCTCTACATCTCATTTCTGTAGTAGCTGCAGATCTATTTCCATCGCTCTGGAGATGACAGCACATCCGAGCGGTTAGCAAGAATGCAAATGAGCCGACGGCTGCACTTTAAATGCCTCATTGTCAGCAGCACCTGCTGTGCTAAAGTGTGAGGGGCCGCCTCGCTTTCAACCCCGTGGGGTTTAGAACTTTAACCGTGGAGGGTTTTTATCTCCGCTGGCCGAATCGCAGCCACTGTTATTTGCTAATTGTGCAGTACGGTTCGCTCTCGGAGATGAAAGATGGAGGCCAGGTGGAGTTAAATGAGCATAAACTGCATATAAAAGGAGAAAGAAGGGGAGAAACGGGGGCAGCGAGATGAGCCCACCCCCACCGAGACACCACCGTGCCTCATACCCACGAAACGAGACCCTCCCGCCAGACAGGCCCAACTGCAGCTCTGCTTCTGCACGAGCTACACGCACACGCGCCAGATGATACCGCATGTAACTGCTGGCGAACACAGCTGGTCAGGGTCACACGGTGACCTCTGGAGCCAAAGGTCAGAGTGAGCATGAGTGGAAGGTAAAAAGGGGCCTACTGTTCATTCCCACTGAGCTAGATGGGTTTGTATGATGTAGCTGACAAAAAAACACGAGTGAGGACAAAGTGAACACAGGAGTGATGGAGGCTAATGGGGAGGCGAGGCTGCGCTGGTCGATATCAGACAGATCAATTAGCAGCCTGTTGGCCTGGTTTGGGCCTGGAAGAGAGGAAGTCAGAGGTCAAAGGTCATGCTGTTGATAAAGTTTTGATTTCTGACCCCCCAGGAAGATGTGACAGAAAGACGAATGGAGCAGTAAAAGCCAGGAATTAGGAAAGAATATAAAAACAAATGAAATGATCTACTCCAGCAGGTAACCACGCAGGGGTCCACCTCCCATCTGGTACCTCCACCCCCCCCCCCTCCGCCCCCCCCATGGAGCCAGCTGGAGAGACCACCGGGTTGACCAGTGAACTTGCTTCCGAACCCCCCTTGTTAGCATCTGCATCCATGCGCCGCATTTGTATCCCCACTAGATAACATCTTAAAAACCTGGCCGTGACTTTAACGCAAAGTGCTAGCATTAGCGTATATGTATTCCAATAACTAAGATTTAGATGCGTGGCGAATATTACAAAAGCGCTGTTGGCTAGGTGTTAAAAGCGAGGGAGCGCTAAAGTTCCTAGCCTGCAGCAGGGAATCGGAGTCGTAGCGTGTTTTTAATCAGGCACTTGGAAACAACTGAGCCAAAGTGATGATGGAAAACAATAAAATTACGTCTAAGTAACGTACATCAAGAGGGGACGATCTCCCGGCGCTGCTTCGGGGAAAGAAATAGTGCTGATATAACTTCTTTTCCGGGCCGCAGCAGCGATTCTCTCCTTTCATGTGCACAATGTCTGTTCCTTGGTCTATTTCGGATAAACGGAACAAAGTAGCCAGTGTATTCAACCGAGCGTGGCTACTGACGGAGGCCAGCAATAGAAGCGGCCAACATTTAACCGCTGACCACCGACTAACCCCGAGGCTGTGTGTGTGTGTGCGCGTGTGTGTGTGTGTGAGAGGGGGACAGTGTTCCAAATTGCTTACTGCCATCTGAACAAATGCCCAACTTGGAATGGAATTCAGATTGAACGCCCCTCAAAAGTAGGTAAAGTAAATCTGGCTCTACTTTCCCGGTCCCATCCTCGCTCGGCAGACCTCATCAGAGGGCCCAACCGGAACTCTCGGGCCCCTCCTGCTCATGCTGAGTGCCGGGGGGGGGAGGCCCTCAGACGCTCCTTCTCTTCTAGGTTACAATCAGAGTGAGGAATAATAGACGGATTGTCGAGAGGCTCTAAACATTCTCTGTCTGTCTCCCGGTCTCACGTTACCAAAATTGGTGCCTCTTTCAGCTCCATGGCGTCCCGGCGACGTGGTCTGACCAAGCACACACACGCTGCCGTGTCGCTGTCAGTGTATTTATTTTGGAGGTTCCACTCAGGCAGTTCTCACCAGACACTGACACAAACACGACGCCCCTCCTTTGACCTCTCACCCCTCTCTCCGTGCAATGGATACTTTCACACCCTTTTAGCACCATATCGGCTGATAACTTAGAATCTGTGTGTGTGTGTGTGTGTGTGTGTGTTTAAGTGGGGCAATGACATCATGGCTGGAAAACATGGAGAGAAACTCGGTTCCTCCTTGCAAATAGGGAGATGGGCTGGTTTGTGGATGATGATGAGGAGCTCTGCAGGAGGGCTGAGGAGAGGAAGGACACACCGGGAGTCCGTGCCGACAGAGAGCCAGACAAGGAGAGCTGAGAGACGGAGTCCAGGTTATGAAAAGCAAACGCAAAACAACCATCTGTGCCTCCGAAAAGTTGTGCCAGAACGTCCCTTTTCTGGCGCTAACGTTAGCGACGGCCCGCCTGAACCACAGGGATGGGAATGAAAACTGTTTTGTATTTGATCCCCCCCCAAAGGAAGAACAACAGAATGAAAATCCTTTCACTTAATCAGCCTCAGGTTTTAAAGACATTTGAAAATAATCACACAAAAACTGGCACTTGTTGCTAATGACTATCTGATGACAACAAATTGGGAAAGAACTCAAGTATATCGGAGCGGCGACAGCTGTGACAAACACTAAAAACAAACGCTGGCGTAGCTAAATGCTGATGGGGAATAAACTATTTAACCCCAATTCTGATGCAAAGTAAAAATACGTGTTCAAAGAGTAAAGTCATTTTCGTGGAGTAATTATCGCTGCCTCTGAAATAAGCCGTGAACTCACTGACCTGAAAGCATTTAAAGAGAAATGGAAAGTGCGACAGACGCTTGTTCAGGTGCGATGGACCATTTTCTGAGTTCCACCCGCTACATACGGGTGTGTGTGTGTGTGTGTGTGGCCAAGGTGATAAATAGCGGTAAAGGTCGCTGGGTTAAGTGGTGTGTTCATGTGAAATGGCTGCTGAGCTCTCCTGTGTGCCTGTTGAGCTGATAGCTTTATCTGTCCCTCAGGCATCAAAGGAGGAAACAGAAAGAGCAGATGGAGCGCGGAACACTTTGGGCTTGGGCGTGTAGGGCGCCACACATGGGGCGCGTTAGGGCAGATGGCAAAAGCTAGATCCTCTAGGTAAGTAGCGCGATGTCCTAGCAGCGAATTGGAACGTGACACCGAGGAAATAATCAGTGGAAAAGCAGCTTTCGCCTCCATTTCATCTTCGATAGAGTATTAAACGTTCCAGGAAATGAGGGTTAGGGAATGAAACATCTTTGGGATCTTTGAAGCTTAATTTATGGAAGCTTCTAGTCAAAAGACTATGAAACTTTGACCTTGGCTTTCAATCGGCCGACAGAGAGAAATGGAAGAAAAGCAAACAAGCGCTAGTATGCTAAGTTATGAAAGCCTGACCTCCAGTCGCTGCCGAGCGACTCGAGGGCCCCACCTCTCCCACAGACACAGTCACGCATGAATAAAACATCCATTGGTGGGGATCAGGGCCTGTGATCATGTGTCACAAACAATAGATCAGTGCCAAATCGCAAGGGACGATCTGTGTCTGTTACATACTCTGGCCTTTATTTATTCATCGTCTGCGACGCTAGCAGGCTTTTGCTTCCAGGACATAGCATCAAAAGCCTTGTTCATTTGGTAGTTTTAGTTTTTTAATAAGTGATGTTTTTAAATTTTCATATCGTAAACAGCCGCCTCTATTTGCCCAACAAAGATCCGGTTGTGAATTGTTATGTTTTTGCCGTTTAGCACGCGCGCTGCCCCGATTAGCATATAAAAGGAAATAAAGACTTCGTCTTCTGCCTGACCGGCCCAATGATGCAAAGTCTGGTCCGAAATGGTAACGCTATGTGCTAATGGGTTTCAAAATCTCCGCCGATGTCGTCAGGCAGGTCGCAGATCGTCTTGTCTCTCCTTTTAAAGGCTAATGAGCGAGTAACCTTAGACAGGTGAGAAACACGCGGGCGTCAGGCGCACGTTCAAAGCAACGCTGCTGAAGTTCCTCACGCCCAAACAGTGACACACACGGGGACGGTACACGTTAAATAAAAGATGTGGATTATTTCCACTTGGCTGATGCGTCTGTGCTGATTCAGTCCGCCGAAGCGGCCTGTTTCTTATCAGAGGCCTCTGATGTTGACTGCGGTCGGAGCGTTTCAGCGCCGGGGGTGGGTGGGGGGGGTTTCATTTGAACTGAAGCAGGATGAGGGTTGAGAAATAACGAGCCGATACGTGTTTTTTTTTTTCGTTGCTCACCTCACCACAAAAACCCACCCCCGTTTCTCGCGAAAAGAACAGGAAGCCAACCAGGTTCGCAGGGTTGAGGGTTCATACGAATGCACGCCACACCGTAAAAAGAGGTGCGGTAACCCGGGGCCTTGGTTCCGCTCGGCTCGCTCATCTCGATCAGCGGGCGCCGTGGAAACGGGGCGAGATGTGAACATCCATTGCTGCATCACAGCTTTTGTCTCTTTTCTTTTGGCATCTCGGTTACCGTTACGGTGTTTTTCCTGTAACCAAAGTGCGTGTGTGACATTTGACGAAGGACGGTGGGAGGTAGCTGTCTGTCACATCGCAAGAAAATAGTGCCAGCCAGAGGTGTGAGACGCTGGAGAAGGTGTGAGGCGCTTCAGCGTGGCTGCTGTGATGCCGATGTCTGAAGTGACCGTAGGTGTTCGGAAACATTTCCTCTGTGTTTAGTCTGCGGCGGCGCAGAGGTTAGCGCGGTTAGCGCGGTTAGCGCGGTTAGCGTAGTCTGCAAACACGAACAAACACTTGGTTGCTTGGACATTCTAAACGTCGCCCAGGTGTGTGTTTGGGTGCTGTGACAATCTCGGTGACCCTTCAGGGGTGTATCCCTGCTCCTCGCCCCGCAGCTGCAGGGAGGAGAACCCTCAGCGCCACCAGCAACACGCCGCCACCGCCAGAAAATGGACGACAGATTTGCAGCGCTCCAAAGGGTTCAAATCCCCAAACTTCAAGGCTTTAAGGTATTCCTCACATTACAGAGCTCAGTAATTTCATGAATCAATAGTTCAACCTTACCTCCCCCCACACTCCTCCTCTCGCTCCCCCACAAGATTAATGACTAAAAATCAATAACCTCCGCTCCCAGATGTGGGAGGAGCAGAGTCAGGTTTTTTTTTACAGCCTGTGCACGGGCTGGCTTCAACAGCCTGTCAGTCAGCTCTGCAAACCCCCACTTCTGCTTCTCTTCTTCCGTGACAGACCAGATGTGTGGACACACACGCACATTCAAAGATATAAATCCTCCTCTCCTGCAAGGAAGAGCGAATGCAGATACAACACTTCGAAAACCTCAGCTGAGGGAGGGAGACGTGCACGTAAACAGCGTCACATATGTTCCGCGGCTGGTGGGCGTCACCTTTGAGGTGCTGCATCCCTGAAGGCTGCGTTCAACATATGCCGCTTCCCTCCCCCCAACGCTATAAACTCCCCGTTGTGATCAGATTAACTTTCTCATCTGTTTTTGGCTCCGCACGCCCTTACGAAGCAGCGATGCCGTGGAATTGAACGCCGGTGAGAATCAATACAGGCTGCAAATCTGCGCGAGCGTTCCCGCGTAATTTGGGTGCAAATCCGCCGACGGTGCGTTTAGGTCCACGGGTGTCCGAGTGTAATGCATCCAGATGAGACGGGACTCAAACCCAGCACCTCCGATCATTAATCACGTAAGAGCGTCGACATCGGCCTGTTTTTCTCCCTCCCATTCTTCCTCAAACCCGCACGTGGACACACAATGTCCAACTGCTGGCACGGTCCAGTCGTGGGACGAGGCCCCCTAATGTGGTTTTATGGATCCAGTCTGCCGACGCTTTTGTGCGAGGCTGCACACTTCGAGGTGTTTGTGTGTGCAGAGGTCTAGAGGTCATTTCCCACGATGCCCCTCCATTTCCAGGCCCCGTCTGTGACGTCACCATCACCGACGGCCGCGAGAGGAAATAAGGAGGCGGGGTTTTCCTTCCTGACACCATCTCCGACACAATGGAGAGACAATCAGGCTGTTTTGTTTGAGCCGGGATACGATCCAATATGGCTTTATCCCCGATCTGTTTGAGCGTAAAAGTGCCACCATCTCCCAGAGGAAGCAGTCGCGCGTTTCAGGATGTGGTACGAGGAACCGAGCAGGTTACAGGTAAATCTGAAAGCACAGAAAGCAGAATTCGAAGGTTTTGCTTCGGGTTTTAGGTCCGTGTTGAAATGTCAGGAATACCCAAGCAAAGGCAAGAAAAAGCCCCTGCTGATGAAAAAAAGGCAATAAAATAATAAAATGCAAAGAATGTGCAAACTCCCAGAAACCTGAGGATGAAACTGGAAACAAGGTTGAGCCTTGACTGATTTGAACGTCTTATTTTAAAACACAAAGACACCGACGGTGAGGGTGGTCGGCACATTTACGCCCCCCCTCACAAACGCACCCCTCTACGCTTCCACACGAACAAATCAAACGCTCCCCTAACCTACACACGCTCTGTCGTAGCTGCCCGTAGGCTGTTATGAAGAAAGAATATCCCCAGGTACGATCCGCCCACTCACTCCCTTCTGCCAATAACACACACCTGCAGGACCGGCTCCACAACTGATTCATGCGTGCCGGCCGGTGTTGTGAAACACTGGAACTGGGTCGACTGGGAAGGTCACTCATCGGCCCACCAGCTCATAACAGCGGCCAGGGTATCGAGATAAGAAACAAGGAGGCAGTAGTGAGACAGCCATGACTGTACCGTAAGGTAGCTGTTTGCATTAGCCTGTGTTTTTTCCTGGAATGCAACTTTCATAGTGGCCATATCCTCCATGTGCTTCCTGCTGCCAGTGACTAACACCGTCGTTGCCTCATTTCTAACCCAGTTGACTTGTGGATCCTTCTTAGCTGCAGCTCCTGTAGTTTAGTGCTTGGAATCCATTAGTTTGTGACGAAGTGAAATTTTAATCAGATCATTTGCCGTAAAAACAATGTTAATTTTGTCCCAGGTCCACCATTCAGACGATCGTGCCCACAGTGATTATTTCTGTTGTTATTACGGTAAATAAAACTGTTTCTTCATCGCATTTTGCAACCAACTCGGAGCTCCTTCACACGAGGAGGTGAACTTCCCCTTCTAGTTGAAATGAATAGAAGCTGTTGACAAATGTGAGCTAACGTCTGAACCACAATGGGAACTAACGCAACCAAAGGGCAGCATAGTAGCGGCCCAATTTTAAATCGCATTTTAAAAACTTTTAAAAGATTCATTGAGGACGTCCAAAAAAAATGACAAGTGGGCTGAATTTTAATGCCGTACAAGTGCTCCTAGCGGCCCCAAACGCCCCATTGTTGCCTCTCCTGGTTGCACGAGCGTGAGTCAGCACAGCGGAACGACACCAATATTCACGCTGCCGTCTCCCGTACAGGACGCTCGCTCCGTGGCTGCGCTTGTTTAGGGGAATAAAAATAAGACGTGGCGAAGGAATTAATAAAGTATTGAAGGGCTGAGTCTCATCGCATCTTCCCTTCGCCCGGAGGAGAAGAGCGCTCGGACCAATCGCTCTGCAGAGCTGCCTCGCCGTTACGTAACGCCGCTCTTAGCGCCGGGCAGTCATGTGTGAAGGCAGCGCAAACACTCACGATAAATATGTACTTTTCGACGGCGGCGGTTGATCCCAGCAGATAGCTGCTGTCAGAATAAAGACGGAAGGACGGTTTAATACCAAGGGGACGTATTCTTGTTATGAAACGACTAATCAGCACAATAGCTGAATAAACTGAGTAGAAAAATCATCACAGTCCTCTGAGGATATCCAAGCTCCTAAAGTGGAACGTCTGTGTCTCTTTTATTTTGCTTCCCCACAGTGCGACTTTCCCCTCGGCCCGCTCGCTCGCTCGCTCTCCTCTTCGCTCGCTCTCCCTCGCCTGCTCCATCCGCTCCACGGGTCCGCAGGGGTGGTCGTTCACATCTAATAAGCCGCTGTCACGCAGATTATTGCCCACTGATAATAAATCCACCCCCCTCCCCAAAACTCAGAACTGGTTGAACCGCCCCGTCCGCTTGATTAAGCCCAAAGGGACGAGCAGAGGGAGGGAGGGAGGTAGAGAGGTGGAAACCTACCCCCCCCCCCCTCGCTTTGTGATTATTCCATCCCACCTCAGGATGAGACGGCTCGTCTCGACTTCCTTCCCTCGTTTCTCATCTTCCTCCTGTCTACTTGCCATCTACTTTCATTTTCCTCTGAGGAGGGTCTCATCCAGATTCACATCACTGAAAACAGCCCTGACGTTCCTTTTCTCCTGTTCTCCCTTTTATCCCATCTCATCCACATCCAGCAGCTCTATGGGGCATAAAAAACCCACGTAAACTACACTCACAAGTCACCGTCATCGATTATATTACATTTGGGTCAACCGGAGGCTAAAAAAATGAGTTTTTGCTGAATATATCATCATTCCAGCAGCATATTTCTCCAAGCTCAAGCCGTAATGATGAGAGTAACGAAGCATAACAGTAAACCAGACCACCCAAATGGCCTCTTTTTAAATATTGTGGCACCCAGAAATCCTGTGCGAAACCTATAGTGATGATTTCTGAATTTAAATCACACTAACATAATAAAAGTGAGTAGAGTATGTCATCGAATTGTTACTCTGTAGGAAAAAACTTTCCTTCATGCACTAAATCACCAGTCATTTCCTTACTAGCTAAAGACGTTTAGGCCCAGAATGTAACCGTTTAATCCCGTAAAGAGACCGTATGGTGACACAGAAACATTCCAGGACACCAATGCTCATATTTCAACGTATTGCCCGTCCCTGTTACCTAATTACGAACATTACGACTCGGGTCTCTATAACGGACACGTTTGATGGGTTAATAAGGGAACCAAACAAAAGAACAATCCCCATCCAGCAGCATGACAGAAGCTGCTAATCTCCTGCACCCCCCGCCTTCATAAGCACCAAAAGGCCTCAAATCCTCTTGTCAGCTGCACTAACTCACAACCAGCAAACATCTGACACACGTGCAGGAAACACACTCCATGGTTAAATAGCTGCACACAGATCAACCAGGCCAAACCACACACACACACAGACACACACACATGCACACACACGCCTATTTGTTTGGGGCGGAGCATCACAGAGACAGTGGAGATGGAGGAGAGTGCAAATGTCGAAAAGAAAAGGGATCAAAAGGTTTTAATACAGAGGGAGCAACTTTTTCTTTGTTCCTGAGAGCTTGTGCACGTGCGTTTCGCCAGCGCGCCTGATGCAACAGAAGAATAATACCCCACAGACCAGCTTTCTTTCTTTCCTTCTGCTCTGTTTTGACCTTACAAGGAAAGCTTTGTCTGTCCAACGACCTTTAGGAGGACTCCCGCCTGCCGAGCACACGCGCGTGCGCGACCCTGAACAGCCACGTTTGAAACTGCATTAAACATTTAACCTGTTTATTATTCCGGCTTACAGATCAAACTCATAGTGTCTCTTCGGTCCGATGCACATCCATCTGTGAAGTCTTTGAGGGAGCAACGACCCCTTGATGGACACAGAGTGGGAAATGCAGCCGAAACTGATAACTTATAAATATAAACTTCCACCTGCTGTACGTAGAAAGTTGAGCCTTCAAACTAGCCTGATGCTATCCTGACGCAGTGAACCGCGCTTTGACATGCAAACCGAAGGATGCTTTACAAATCAAAGCAGGCGAGCCGCAGCGCAGCGAGAGGACGACAACTTTTAGCACTTTTAGCATGTTAGCTTCCTCCTTTAATGGATATTTTTCCATTGAAATTGAGAAAAGTAATGGGTGAACATGAATATAATTAAGTCATTTTCTGATACGTACATTTGCCTCGATGATCATTAAAAAAGCAATTTCCCCAACAGTTTAATGACCTTGCAATGATTAAATTTTAAAGTTTTACGCGACCAGTCAACAGATCCATCCCTGTTAGCGACAGCGGCGTCGACTTGCTTGTAGCGTTAAAATCTGTGTTAATTCCAAAATCCTTTAATACCCCCCGCAGTATGGAAGCGGGGTAGGTGTGTGTGTGCTGTGTGTGTGTGTGTGTGTGTGGGGAATTATTATTTGCACAGTTACGTGTTCCTCTGTGAAGGAGCAATTAATTCTGTTAATCATTTAGCGACCTGATTGCCAAGCTCATGTGTGTTCTCTGGTTTAACTAGGCCACCTGGCTGAAAACAATTTCCTGGTTTTCCTGTCCACACACACACACACACACACACACAAACATGCTCATAAATGGTCAGCAGATCCCGCACATGCTATTCAGGAAATGTTCAGGAGCCATGGAGACCATCATTAGCGGCTATTAAAGTAGCCACTGATTGTAGAATACCGACTTCGTGCACACAAACGTGCACTCATTCGACCTAACCCATATGTTTGAGTGGGATAAGTCCACATCACCTCTTAGTGTCTTTAAGTCCTTTCTTTAATTCCCTATTAGCGCGATAGCCAGGCCTCCCCACAGTCGCACACAAACAAGCCCATTAGCTGATTGTGGTCCAGTTGAATTTAACGCGTGTAGCATTTGATTGTGCGTGCTGATTTAACAATAATATAACGAACGGGGAGCTCTGCGTCCATATCGGTGTGATCTCTGCTGCGGGTGATTCTAATGAACAGTGTTTATACCCGTGTTTTCCTGTTGCAGCCGTTTTACGCATCATATCAGACGAGTTTCCGCGGTGCATCTCGCAGCGATATTAATCTAATCAGCGAGGGGCTGTTAGAGCAAAGCACTTTAGCTGATGAGATGGTTACAAAATGGACGCCATGATGTCATGATTCCATCTGACTCTGCAATGATGTCGTTGTGGGGAACTATAAATCTTTTTTAAAAAATTAGATTAGAAGTAAAGTAAATGTGATGTCATCCATGTGGTGCTCTGAGAGGCCGGCGTGCTCTCTGCGCTGGCATGGCCGTGCCTTTAGGAGGTTTTTCCTTCCCTAGCAGCTCACACACAAACACACATCCTCGTACTTCTATCGTTGTGGGGCCTTTCATAGTCATTAAACCCAGCTCCCTGCCTGAACCCTACTTTACAGAAATGTCCTCACTTTGCTAGTAGAGTGAGTATTTTGGTTCTCAATATGTAACAAATACAATCACACACACACACACACACACACACACACAACCTGTCCTGCATTGTAATGTAGAGCTAAAAGATGAAAGTGTGCAGCCTGTCTGGCTCTAAAGACCCTCTCTCTTTCTGAATTCCCTGCGGATGCACGCGCACGCACAAAGTACACATACAGGCTCAGCAGACACCTCAATTATGATAATGTGGATCAGCATTAATGTATCCTTACAGCACGGTGAGCTTTCAACAATGTGATTATGTGTGTGTGTCCCAGACAGCAGGAGGAGGGGCCACGACTGTATCTCATTTAACACAGGTTGCAGGCGTTCAGCACATCCTTTCACACAGACAAACACACACACACACACGAGTAGAAACCAAAATATCTGCGACGTTTCTTTTGGCTATGAAGGGGAAGTGCGATAAATGTGCAGGAATAGGTATAAATGAGGTTTGTAACCGCGTTATTCTAAATAGAAGGCGACAGTCAAAGTGGGTTTAGTTTCTGTCTGTGTGAATCTGAATGTCAACCGGATTCAACAGCCCAGATGGCCTGGAGGAAACTCCATGAGTCCAAAATCCAACAATGTAGAACGTCCAGAATACACCATAAGTCAAAGGCAAAGAAAAGACAGCCGCGCAACAGGCCTGCAGGGCCTCTGCGGGAAGGCTCCATTTCGCAGAGCAAACTTTTAGCAACTATTGATTGTTCAAATATCCTTTCCACCTTTTGGACACATCAGGAAAAGGTATTTCTCCTCTCTCTCCGACAGCTCTGTCATCACATCCTTTCTTCCTCCTCCTCTTCACCCTTCCAACTCCCAGACTGCTTCTTCCTCCTCCTTTGCCAGGCTGCAGCCCTCCCTGTAATTACCACCTCAGACACCAATTAAAATAAACCACAATAAAGACGGCAGAGGAGGGCGACCGAGAGGACGGAGGAGAGCGAGACAGAGGAGGGGATTTAACGAGACGCACACAGCGCGCAACCAAACGCACGGGGGAAACTGAATTTTTAGGTAAAAGCAAACAGGAATCAGCATGAAATGGAGCATTGAGTGTGTGAGTGTGTGTGTGTGTGCGTGCGTGTGCTTGTCCTGACAGATTTTTCCTTTGTGTTTCACCCCAGCCTGCTTCCTGCCATTAGAGCTTCCTTAGCTGGTGTCACTTAGCGTAGCAGTAAGTCAATGTGAGCAATGTGAGCGAAGGAGAACCAACAAGCCTGGGAATAAACTCAAATCAATAAAACACACACACACACACACACAAACACAAACCCAAACATGCTCATGATATCATTAGGAACGACTTGCATAGACAGAAGACAGTAAAAATCAATAAATACAAAGCAGGAAAAGCAGGATAGCCCTTACTGTCAAGCTGTGTGTGTGTGTGTGTGTGTGTGTGTGTGTGTGTGTGCGTGTATGTGAGTGTGTTTGAGGAAAAAAAAGCTCTTGTGGTTGTGTGCCAACAAAGACAGCCAAAAACACACACACAGCGAGAGTGTAGAGGTGGTTTGATATGCTAGTCTGCCAAAGAGAGAACAAGCACAAAAATAATACAGAAATGAAATACATATCTTGGCTCGCCTCACACACACACACACACACACACGCACACACCCACACACACACACACACACACACACACACAAACAGAGTCTGCCTTTGAAGATACATTATCCAGACTCCCTTCGAGAGCCAGTGTTCCCGTGTGTGAACAGGTTTATTCCGCTCACTGCGTGTGACCCACCAAACGGCCTCTGGTATTGCTGCATAAACACGGCAATTCCCAACTTAATTGAACTGTAAATTGACTCAGCAGTTCCTGCCGTGCACCTTTATTGTCAGTGTAAACCAGTCGGGCCAGCACGCTCAGCGTTGACGACCTCAAAACCAGTTAAACCTGCCGGTTCGGCTTCAGGCCAGTGAATTTGTCGAAGCCGGAGAGTTTAACCTTAATGAAAGAGCGTCTGGGAAGTTCACAAGTTCACAATTGGGAGGAAACCCGCTGTCTTGAATATAGTAATTTAAAAATTCTCCATTTAACTAAATATTTGGACCATCACCGCTTGTAAAAACAATGTTCATACACCAAAATTACTTACATTCGACTCAGTCGGTTTATCTTTAATGGAGAAAATATTTCATCTGTTTGTGCAAAGGCAGAAATAAGAGAGCAGAGGATTGTCGACGTCAGCTCAGAAACCCTGTGCACGGTGCCACCTCAAGCTTCCAGCTGTCACCAAGACAGGGAGGAAGAAAAAAAAGCTGCCACCAGGCAGATCTGGTTTTAAGCCGACCGCCTGCTCGCTGCTGCAGGAGCAGAGCCGCAGTTTCACCACAAAATTACGAGTTCCAGCGTCTGGCGCAGACACACAGCACTTCGTGGAGGTTTGCATTTGATAACAGCTGCTGGAGATCAAGTGCACGTGCGTGCGCGCGTGCGTGAGGAGAGCTTGAGATGGAGAGGATGATGAATGTCTCTTCAGACTCGACGCTTTCGTTAATTAATGAATTTTGTTACCTCCAGATTTCCAATCAGTCTTGGTAAACAGCCACCAATTCTCTGAGGCTCCGCCAGAGCTAGCAGGTTAAGCGGATGCCGTCGGCGTCCCCGGCACGGACAAGGTGACCCTCGGCGACCTCTGATCTTTTTATTGAATCAATGTCTTTCCCCTTTTGTCTGTCTGGCTGGTTTTTCTCTTGATGAAGAGGACCAATTACTCTGTCCTCTGTCATAAACTGGCACATCGTGTAAATGCTTGCTAGCATATAACCGGATGCGCGGCGGCGATGTTCTCAGGTTTAGCACCAACAAGGCCGCTTTCCATGCAACGGAGTTCTCGGAGAGACGAAGACGATGCCAGGGATCCAGCGCGCATCCCAATGAGTCGGGGATACACGTCGTAGCTGTGCGCCGCATTCATTCCATGTAGAGCGCCTGGTGGGTAATGTGCGCTGACACACACTTAAACGCGCGCTCCACTAAGCCCCGGAAGATTTAAAGCCCCAGATAAATGCTGCATTTCACGTGGTGGCACAGCGAGTTGCGTCGGGATTCTCGAGAGTGAGGGAGTGAGAGCGTGGCGGGAGGAAGGAACGTGGGGGGGGGGGGGAGAATTCCGACAAACCACCTACGGCGTCAGCCTCCAACGACGCTGACCCTGGTGCGCCTGGTGTTTGATTATACGGTGGGGACAGACACGTCCAAGCAGGGGCCGAAGAATCAGGCCTAAATCCCATCAAGGAAACCTCCTGGGAATGCCGCGCGGAGAATCTGCTTGCGTTGACTCTATGTGTGCGTACGTGTGTGTGTGCGTGTGCGTGGCCTTTGACACTTGACTCCGGCTGACCTTTACGCTGACAGGCTCCGGTCACAGGAGCGCCTGTGTGGGCTGAGTGTGCAACAACAAAGTGGGCGAGTGCACAGAACAACCCAATACGTGTATTAAGCTAATATAATTCTGAGAGTCAGAGACGCTGTTGGGCTCCACAAAGAGCTCATTCTGAGACGAAACCCGCGGGAAGCTGATGAATGTCAATGACGTTCTGTAGGTGTCTGATGACGGTGAAACTATCACCCCCCTTTCCTGAACGCAGCTAACAACCCCAGAAATGCATCTTTGTTTTGTTTTGCTGGGTTTCAAGGCTGACCTTAGTGTATTCTCCGTTTTCCTGATGTAAGCACTAAAACCCAGAGATCTTAAGGGGAAAAGATAAGCAAAAGAAACAAGGGACAAGATAGCGGGAGGCGCATAAACAAAAAGGATCTTAACCAATGATACAAGCCTTTGAAAACAGGCGGATGCTACTTAAAGCACCACTGATGGGCCTGAGAGGGATAGATGCGATACCAGAGCATACTTTCCATTATGCACTCAAGAGATGGCCTAAAAAGGAGTTTTTTTGTCTCATCAAGCAAAAGGCGAGTGTGAATAGCATCCATGACTGTTCTCTTTCTTCAGAAAGCAGCTTCATTTTCACCGCCGGGGCACAATGATGTTGATTCAACCCACACGCCGCTGTAGTTCATTTCAAAGGTTCCGCTCTTCCGGGCCTGCTCCTATCTGTGACATATCACGCCTCATGAGTCTGATCTGTGTGGCCAAGGAGCACCCCTGATCCAATTTCCTAACCTTAGCATGACTCAGAAACTCTTCTGAACTGGACTAAACGTTATATTTTAATCCATTTAAGTGGTCTGTGAAGCAGAATTTCAAAAATCCTTTTTGATTGCATCAGCTCAGTGTTGCTTCGAAAAGCGTCTGTCAGTAATATTATGAAGGATTCATACATAGAATTTTAAGAAACAACAAAGTTCAAGTTCAGCCTGCACTAATTCACACCCATTCGTCTGAATTCTCTTGCTTTGTCCCCCGTGTGATGCCCCCAAGATTCGCAAGAGGGCAACGCAGACATCGCAGCCCCGGGCTCCGCCCACCTTCACAACAGTACTTCGTGAACATCACCCTTATTTTCCAGCCTGCTTTGATTAGTCTTTGTTATTAGGAACTCCCGTCCGCCCACACGCTCATAGTTCGGCGCAGCCCGTGTGAAAATGCTGGCCTTCACGCCAGAAAAGTCCAACAGAGGTCTGAATCCTCCATCAGTGAAAGCTCCAGGAAGGAGAAATGTTTGGCTGGGGGGATGTTTTGGACTCCAAACAGACAGAAGAATCTTTTTAGGCGCACAATCGCATGTTTGTGGACTAACCCATCTCGTGGCATGAAGCTGAGCTCCCCTCTCTCCCCTCGCTGCAAATGGTTCCGTACAGTGGTCGTACCGCCGGGAGCCGGGCCCGCCCATGTGTGCCGACACCCTAATGAGTTTCATGTGAGAGGCATTAAAAAAGGCTACCAGACCAGAGAAACTGACTGCACAGTGCCTATGTCGATGTGACGCAAGGGGCAAACGGGTTTATTTTTCCAGCCATTTCATTGATGTTTTTTTTGTTGTTGTTGTTTTCATGCGCCGCCAAGTACCCTGATCAAGCATGAAGAATTTCTTAAGTAATACGTTTTTGCTGGTGCACCGCTCTTTCCAGGAGCAGTTTTATTACCCCCCCCCTACCCCCACCCCCAATGCTTGCTAGCTGGGTGGGGGGTAATTCCACAACAGGCTAATTAAATCTGCTTTAACATCACACTTAACAAGCAGATGCATCACTGAGCGACAGTGAGAAAACAGGTTCAACGGAGAAAAACACACACAACATAATCTAATCTCGTTATAACAGGATGAACATCTAGTTATTACACGCTGAACTAATGGAAACAGCCTGTAGGTGGCACTAGCTGCAGTACTTTCACTTGTTTTTATGCCAACGCTGCCCTTAAGACGCCCTGCTCAGGTGCACTGACGAACACGTGCAATCATGTGAGCCACCTGACCAGTGGCTCACAACAACACTGTCTTACGTAAGAGCCCGGATTCAATCATAACACCCGAGAGCGCCGCGGCACGGACGCGCACGCCCTGCAAGGTTCGGAGAGACGGCAAACACAAGGGGCGACTTAAGAGTAGGAAAACATCAGACAGGAGCCGCTGACGGATCCCTCCGTCTCTCCTCCTCCCTCGTTGGCGTCGGTTGGGACGCGGTCCAACTGTATTTGTTGTGGGCCCAGCACGCCACGGGCCTCCCTTGTATAATCGCGCCCGCGCACAGGCTGGAATCCGACCATCGGATACTGCGCTCATTCAGAAAATATGCCCGAGTCGACCGTGCAGCAGACAAATCTTTGCATCCTTGCATGTGTGTGCAGAAACAATCCCACGCTGGACAAGAAAGGACCAGATCGAGAAGGATTTCAGACCAATACTTTAAGATTTTATATTAAAAACAAACAAGATAAAGCCAGGAGGGCTGGAATACAATCGCTGGATGGCTGCCCCTCCCCCCTCTGGCTTCCTAATACTTCAGCGCTCTGGATGCATCTTCTCATTTTGGACGGTCAGTTTTCAGAAAACAGGAAGGCCGTCAAGGCTGCGCAGCTGACCCCGGGAGTTGGAGCACAAAGGGAGAGCCTGTTAGCGAGCCAAGCTTATCTCCTATTCACTCACCCATCCCAATCTGTAGGAGCCTCTCCAGTATTTGGTGCTTTTAAATATTGCTGGGAGTGCGATCCAAACAAACTCTTTGGTTAAAAGCGTCGGGCTCATTTCCTCCACGCAGATAAAGCGCCATTAATCCTGACCTCTGACCCGCTCTGGCTCAAGCAAAAACCTCAAAAGCACGTTTTTTTTTTTGCCCCCTCTAAACTGTCCCTTTACGTTTCAAAGCCTCTAATGTGCCTCGGAGTTTGTGCCCGAGGAACAAGTCGGGCACCTGCCTGCTCTGCCAGCATCATTCATCAAGCCCGGTTAAAGGCTGGAGAGACTGAACAATGCCACAGCATTTTTTTTTTCCTTCGGCATTCTTTTCTCCGCAGTTGGCAAACCGTGCTGAAGTTGTAGATGTGGAGCCAGAGGCATGTTGCAAGGGTGACCCGGTTGCCTCATAGATGCAAAAAAGGCCAGAAAATTAGACGCACACTGTTGGGTATTTGCAAAGTGAAGACACTCGCCGGCGATGAAATGAACACCGTCTGTTTTTAAATCTAAAATAAGTTCAGGTTTCATCATCAACAACGCGGCCGTCGTGCGTGTTTGTTTTCCTCCGTCCTGCAGGATGCACTCACCTCCCAGTCCGCCCAGGGTCGCTGCCCAGGAGGCCGCGCAGAGCAGGCACACCGCCGGGAGCAGGATCATCGTCGCACGGCCTCTCATCCTGGGTTGTCCCGCTTTGGCAAGTGGAGCTCGGCCCGATCAGATTTCAGCACCCAAGTCCAGAACTGCTGCTTTCAGCTGCGACGCATCCCGAACCCGATTTCACCGGGGTTCTCACAGTTCGGAGAAAAAAAAAACACTTCACCGTCCAAACCCGTAGGAACGCACTTAAGGCTTTATTTCTAAGCAATATAACAACTCAAATGAAAATGATATTCTCCGATATTGCTACAGATTACAGCTTTTTCCTGCACAGAAGTGCATGCGTCCGCTGTGTCCTGGGGCGGTTCTTATCCACTACAGGATAACACTGGGCTGAGAACCGTAAAATAAAATATTTTAGTTACGTTGGAGGCACATGCCACTCACAAAGAGTGCGTTAAACTAATCCAAAGTGCCGTCCTCCTGTGCAGGAATAAAGCCGTGCGTCCCTGGTTCATAAGCTGCGTCTCCTCCGCGCTCTGAGCTCCGGTGTCGCCGAGTCTGTCCCGCTGCTACAAAAAGAAATAAACCCCCTTCCCTTCGTCTCCGGGGTGTAATTATCCGAGTAAATAAAAGCGATCTAATAACGCCAAGGTTTGCAAACTGAGGTCAATTTTCTGCGCGTCGCCGCTGCTCGGGCGGCGTTTGAACGCTGAAGGATTCGGAGGCTGGTCTGACGGGGCTGAGTCTGCCTCTGCGCTCGAGCGCTGCCTCGCGCCCCGCCTTCCGGGTTGAAAGGGGAAATAGAGACTACAGCGCGAGGAGATACAACAGGTAAATAAATGATGTCACGGGCGAACAGGTGCACGCGCTTCGGATTTCAAAGACCGGAAATTGAAACTTTTTGACGAGATTTTCCAGTTTATCTGAGGATTTTTGGCGTAGTTTCGCTCGGCTAGGGCAGTTTCATGGAACTAACTCAAACGTGGAAAAGTGTTTGCGATGTTTGGAATTACATTCGTAGTCGTCTTAGTTTAGTTGACTTTGTCAAATATTACTAATTACACTAAATCCCCACATGATGTCGCCACATTTACCAAAAAATTAAAAAGTATCTATAACTTTGTATTTATCGGTCATAATAACACTTGATAAGTTCAGACTGTTGATATATAAATGTAGTTTTGGCAGTTCTAATTTAGCTTTTTGAAAAAGAGCAGTAATTAAAGTATTTGTCCCCCATAAATACCACTACCTGCATTTTGTTAAACGACTTCGTTAATGGCAACACATAAACACAAAAATTCAAGTAAATACTAACTTGAAAGAGAATACTACAATTCTCTGCCTCTGGAGATGCCATGGGTGAAGATCAGTGCTTCTGGTTTATTGAACAGTTAATATATAAAAAGGTTTGGGATGCTCATCCTGTATTTGTTTATATCCATTTAAATCAAATTTAAATGGCATCCCCATCGTGATAATGGAGAAATATGCATTGCTGCAGTTCTAATGATTTGTTGCTACCCTTTTTACCGAGAGAACAATTAGGCATGAGCACTTTCTGACATTTCAAAACTCTTATAGTGCTCTTCCTTTAATCCACCTGTCAGTTAACTGACATCATGGAGGGGTGGAGCATTTAAAGATGATTAAATGGTGGATGTGAGGTCAGTGGTCTTGAAGACGCCTCTAATCCGCAGAGATTGTTTTCAGCCATGTGCTGTTAATTTGTCCTGACATTTCTGTTTCTTCAGTGCTTTAAAAACCCGTTACACCGACTCACTAATCTGGGACAGAAAAACGTGTTTGCTTTTTCCGCTGTTTAAATTTTGCCATCTCTGTCTGAACCAGTTGGAGAACTGAACGCAATATTCTTCCCGCCTCATCTGTGTCTTTTTCAAGAGCGTCTGGCAGCGCTGACTGGCTAATTTCACGGGGCGGGGGTGCAGACATGTACCCGACTTCTATATAAAAGGGAGGGGTCACGGAGTAGCCCAGATTAAAGGATTTACTAGACAAGGAGAGGGAAGAAGGAGGAGGACAGAGGTCATAGGTGAGGGACTGTTGGCAAAGAAAACCCCATATAGAGCAAAGGAGCGAACGGCGCCGTCTCTAATCGAGTCTGATTACGCTCCTGCTGTGCGTGACTCATCTTTATGCAGCCAGCGACTTCTGAATGGATAAACATCACTCAGGATCACAATAAACGTCTTCTTCTCAGCACTCGTAAGAGATGAGGGCACTTGAGAATAACCCCCCTGGTAAATTAATCACTGTCAGTGTGGACATCCACATCATCTGGATCTGTTTAAAGGCAAGTGAATTCAACAAATAAGGAGTTGGTGGATACATATCGTTTAGGTTGACGCTATCTTTCAGATGGACTCATCACCTGCCCCCTTTTGGACAGGTGAAGCAAGTGCTAAAAGATATTAAATGGGCTCTAACTGCATGGGAAACGGAGAAACGGAAGTGGGCAGATGCCGCTAAACCCATCAACAAACATATGCAGCAAACACTGTGAGTGTATCATCCCCTAATTTTGCACGATGTCACAACTAATCTGGATCAAGTCGGACAGAAACAAAGCGTGTTGGGCGCGCATCACACCACACCGTGTCAGCTCGGGCTCATCTCAAAGGAGCCTAAAGAACATTCTGTATGCACAAATATTCAACCTGAAAGCTCCAATTTGCATGAACCATAAATTAGCCCACACAAAAAAAGACCAGCGTGGCCTTAAAGGGATTTCCACGGTTGCTTATCTGTCCCCACACATTAATATTCAGAGACTGGTGTAAGGAAGCTGCAATCCGTGACCCTGCGCTCCTTGGTTAATGTGTTGGTGTCAGGGAGCACGCGCCTGCCCGTGTACTGTCACATGTTGGTAAATTATTCATTTTGATTGGACTGTATTGGCGTGCGTGCGTGTGCACATATATTGCTCGTATTTTCTTGCCTTTGAGGAAATGTCCTGCTTAATATACATTTGGATGTAGATTGTTGCGGCTGTGGATGAGGGAAAATAAAGTGGCACCGAGGAAGGAGCAGGGGAAGGATGCAGGAGCCAGAAACCCTCAGAAAATGCAATTATCTGGCACAGAATCAAGGGGAAATAAACCACACAGACTCGCGACACATTGACCTTGTCCTTGCACGGGAGCATTCTGGCTTTTTCCTCTTTTGTTTTTTTACAGAATCATGTCACTATTTTAAGTATTTCTTTGTTGTTTTTAAGCCCTGAAATCAAATCACGCTAATATGCGTCACTTTTTAATCCCGCAACACCAGTCAGTGTGAATGTGTGAGAGAGGGAGAGGGGGGGAGGGGGCAAAAAAGACAGAGGACTTTTGCCCTCCGGAGCAGACAGACCATATGCGCACAAAAAAAACACAGAAATTGTCATTTAGCTAACAGCCTTAATTTCCCTAATGAATATCGGGACATAGCTGTCTTTGGGGCTGTCTGTTTCTCATCATTCTTATCACCTCTCACATGTGCCCCCCCCCCCTCCCCTCTCAGCCCCCTTCTGTCTAAAGCCATCAATCAAACTGTCAGTCCAGCGTAACGTCAATGGGCGGAAAGCCGAACATTTCTTCCTGCGTGGTTGAGGTGCGTGTTGGGTCGGCCTCGACACTCTCCCCACCTGCTGTTACATATCTGTCAACCAATTTACCCCCATCTCCAACCTCTGCTGCAGAGGAACTGGGAAAAAAGCCCATTTATTTGTTCGGCCATTAATCCCGTGAACAGGATTGGCGGTTTTATTGAGAACAGAGACAAAGGAGAGTTCAGCCATTGGGTCTGAACTGTCATTTGGTTCAGGAAGCATCCCTGAGGTATTAGCCATATTTGAATTTTCAGCGCTTTAATATATAGTTAAGCCAACCCCATGACAACCTATCAGTGTACAAATACAGCCGCGACTATAGGCTTGATCCATGGAGGTATGCGCTCTGCTAGACCATTTTGGCTGGTTGGCGGTGTGAAAAAGGCAACAGCCATCAGTGAATATCATTAAAAGTATGGGCATGATCGGCAGTAGCTGAGGCATGTGGATCCTGGCCATCCATGTGATGTGTAAACAATGTCATTGAACCAACCAAGCCACCTTCTTCCAATGAGATCATTGGATCGGTCCAGCCTTTACCCTATCTGTGAACCCCGGGAGTCCCTCACCCCTGTCCCTCAGTCACAGATGTGCTGGATTCTGATCGCTGCAGATCAAGAAAACCTCACAAGACCTGCAGGAATTGGGGGCAAGGGACTGTAGCTCAGTGAGGGAGTGCATGCGTTCCATGTCTGAGGTCCTGGGTTCAACCCCTGGCATCTCCTAAAAACATTTAAAACAATGTTTTACCGTGATGCAAAGAAAAAAGTCCAACTACAGAGTTGAATGTTAACAAAGTAGACATGAGGTGTTTCCTCACGTCTACTTTCTGTCACACAACTTTTGATACTTTTCAAACAAAGTCACTCATTCACCTTGGAGCAGCACACCTGACATGAGCTGAGCTGAGCAGGGAAGCCTGGCAGCCAAGTCAGCGCTGTGGGGATATTTCAGGATGACTAAAGTAGAGCAGAGTGTACCACGGTATTTTCTGCTAAACTGTCAAGTCTGTGGAAAGACGTGCTGAAGCAGCACATGCGAACCGCTGCAGTCTCTTATCAAATCGGGAGTTACTGGGGGTTTGGAGCAGGAACTTTCCAACAATCCCGTCGCCTGTAGCGGCGATAAAGACCCCATTTCTGCTTCTCCTCCACCATCCACGTCCTTGTAAAAGTAAGAGCAGCCTTAACAGGCCCGCGAGAACCTGAGCATTAAACGGATCCGAGCGTTTCCAAGACAGCCTTCATCTGTCGACACGTGTAGCCGCAGCAGCAGCAGCAGCACGGCGGGAGGCTTCCTCAGCTCCGGACCCACCTGCTGAGCTCTTACGCTTGTTTTATGTTTTCCTGCGTGTTTTCGGGATCGATGCAAAGTCGTCATCTGTCAAACATCAGCGACTCCAGTCGTGCGTACTGGGGAGAGCCAAACAAGCTGCTTTGATATGTACGCCCTGAGAAAGGGGGTTTCGCTTCTGGTGGGGCGGCACACGGAGTTCTCTGTGAATATTTGGGATTTTATACAAACACACCAGGGAAGGCGTCACATTGGATTATCGGAGACAGCCACATGTCAGGGGAGAGGGGATGGGAATAGGCCAGAGACGTGCCCTGGGAGCATCGGCATCTTACAGGAATAACCTCCCGTCAGTTTAAATGAGACGTTGTCGAGACTGTTTTGACACTGTTGCTTCGAAACTATTGATTCCATTGGTCAAGCTTGCACATGGAATTCCGCTTCTTCCACTCCCCCACTCACAGGGAATTTCCCAGTGCAGAAATGACTTTGAAGTCACATTGCCTCCAGCCCACAGTTGCGGAAGGAACAGCCACCGACACCATCCATTGCGTTGTGAGCGCGATAAAACAAACAAACAAACAAACAAAAAAAAAACGCGCTAACCGCAATCATCCTCTGTCGGTGTCCCTACGGCGGGGGATGTGATCCGTAATTACCCGGCGTCGCTCTAACCCAATTCCTACTTTGAGATCCTGGTGGATGGATTCCACAGCAGATGGTGCTATCAATTATTGAGCCGTGTTGATGATGCTGCCCTCAATCAGATTAAGTAGATTATGCAAACGTCGACTCCCTTATGATCAGAGCAACATCAAGCTAGCACCTCAACGCTACCTGCAAGGTGTCTCTCCCATCCATCATCCATCCATCCATCCATCCATCCATCCATCCATCCATCCATCCATCCATCCATCCATCCATCCATCCATCCATCATCCTCCCATCTATCTATCTATCTATCTATCTATCTATCTATCTATCTATCTATCTATCTATCTATCTATCTATCTATCTATCTATCTATCTGCTCCTAAGTTAGCATCTCCTTGCGTGCTAATGTATGCAGTCCTCTGACCTAAATACGCTACGTGTGGAGCTCCTCCTGTTATGTGCCTATACATGCCACGGTGGTGTCTCTGCCAGCTCCTCGCCGTTTCACCCAGCCCCATTCAAAAGTCCCTTTAATCCCATTAAACCCACTCTCGCTGCGTGGAAGGAAGAGAACCCGGGGCGAGCCTGACATTGTACACCTCCGCCCCGCTGAGATCCAATTGAAGAAACAAGTGATCGGAGCAGGCTCTGTCACAGTAATACTGGTGGAAATATATATGTTATATATATATATATATATATTGGTCGGTGACGGGCACTGCGTGAGTCTGAAAGACGTGACTGCAGATGTGTGGGTGCAGGAGAGCATGTGAATTTGTTGAGAGTCTGTTTAGGCTACAATTTGAATCATATAATTCCATTATGGGACCTTTTTTATGCTCATTTTTTATGTCATCAATTAGAGAACGCAAATTAATAACATATCAGGCACACTTTGATGGTATTAGTCAGTATTTAGCATAAAATTTGGCTGAAGGAGATAAAGGAAGACAGACATGTGGTAACTGAAATTCCATCTCTCGTTTAGGATCAGGCTTGGTCAGATCCAGGTTTCTTCCTGTTGAATAATAATAATAAGTGGTAATACAACTCCAATGGCTCGAACTTACGTTTAGTTAATGTTCACCTTTTAGCGCCTCTCTGAAAGGTGCAACAAGTGAAAGTGGTGCAGGACAACTGTATGTTTGTTTTATAATTCGGAGGAGGGGAGCACATTTCCTCCTTCCGAATGTGTCTGTGAGCTTTCAGAAATGTAAGAATTAAACATCTCTTGACAGCAAGAATGCCCAGGTGGTGCTTTGGATTCATTTTTACATTTTCTTTTGGCAAAGTAGGTTTCGAAATAGAGAAAAAGCATCTGCGGTGGTGATCATCAAACATTGTGTATGAAAGTTGAACTTCAGGAATCCTTCAGGCCTTGGTTACATCTGAGTAGTGTGAAATGTTTGAGTTTTGGGAAGGACTGTTGCTGTTAACTTGCTGTTGCTGTTACCTTGCTGTTGCTGTTAACTTGCTGTTGTTGTTAACTTCAAGATTTGTGAGGTGATTGGAGTTTTATCATGATGATAAAATCCAACCTTTGAAAGGATGAGACACGTCTGATCCAGCGTGTGACAACATGACCCCTTGTGCCGCCATAAAAAGGTCCCAGCTGAAAAGAGGCAGAGCAGCACAGTGTGCAGCGCTTCTCAGTAACAATAACTTTACATTTGGGGGGGGATGAGTGACACTGAGGTTTTCCACGGCGCGAGATTTCATGCTTGATTTTCAGCAGCAGAAATGTGCTTGTTAGCGCAGCTCCCAGAGCACCCAGATAAACTGCTGTGGGTGTCTGATAGTGGAGAGATTTAAACCCTCCACAGCACACGGACGGCTTTATCGATGTGCTGCAAAGTGGGCCCGTGCAGATGTGGAATATTCCCGTTCCGAAGGCAGGACTTGCGTTACTGGAAGTGTTCAAGGTCTTTCAGCGTGAAAGCATTTATTGTTTGGGGGAGAAGAAAGCTGCGGTTGTACTAGATTCAGAAACGCCGGCGGAGTCCGGAGTCCAGTATCCATCAAGATGGAGCAATTTTCTGCACAACTGTCTTTGGACATTGCACTGAAATCAGGCTTTTATGCTAAAAAAAACACAGCATCTGTAGTTTAGCTATCATGCATTAGAAAATGCTAATCAAGGTTCCTTCCACAGTCCAAAAACAGGCACATCACAGCTGGAAGCTCGTGCATCCCTACTGCTGCCTCGAGGTCGGGCAGCAGTGTGTGATCGCCCTGATTGAATGTCAGATAAAAGCACTTTAAGCCTCGCACACTTATTTACAAGCCGCCAGAATGTGCGAAATCACACTGGAATAATTACACAGCAGCCAGCGTTGAATGCACGAGCGATCGGGAGGAAACTGAATATTTCAATCGAGCGATTCAGCAGCTGATTACACAGATTAAACTGAATCGTAGATCACTAACAAATGGATTTATCAGGCATATGTGCAGCTTCCTACAATTAGAAAATCCAGTAGCTTAACAGAATGTGCAATTTTGGACAGTTAGCAATAGCCGAACATCCTAAAATAGCTACGGTTATTCTGTCTACTCAGATGATCCCTTCCTTTAGCAACGACGTGGCATTTTTAATGAAGAGGAAGCAATGATGGACTCCTCGTAATTAAAATTTCACGTGAAAGCAATATCCTTTATTGTGTTTGACCTCGTCAAATATCGTTTTCGCAGTCACCAAGTTCAGGCTCCCCTGAGAACGGTAAAAGGATGACTTTCATTTTCTATTTGAGTTTCTACCCTTTCCCTTCGCCTTTGTCAGGAGGGCGACATGAAGGAGGTAAAGGGGGTTGGTGGCGTTGGTGGGGGGAAGGCGAGGAGTGGGGAGGGGATTAGCAGCAAACACACAGGCAACGGCGAAATTAGTCTTCAGCTCGATGTTACGGTCCTTGGAAAAAGGTCAGGTTTGACTGAATGAAAAAAGGCTATTCAGCTGAAAATAACGACCTTTTCCAGCCAAATAGGACAAAATGAATTTGGATCTGGAGAATAGGAACCAGGGTCTTGAATGGAAACGGCAATGCAAGCAGACACTAAAAATTCATGTATAAGATCAGAGGGAGCATTTTGAAGTTAAAGTCCCTTTTAAGAAAGCAGCCATCCGTTATGAGAGGGATTGGGACTTGATCATCTCCCCTGCTGCTGTGAATCAGAGAGAACTGGAGAAATTCTGCAGCCTCGCAACATGTCAACATGGTAGGAAAATAAAAATCCTGCTAACTCAATCAGAATCAAGTTGATTACATGACCCAAACATGCTAGTAGTAAGGCCTCTTTGGATCTTTGAGCAAGGCATTTTACTGGTTCTTTGGGTCAAAGGAGTTCCTGTGGATCTCAAAGGTCCCTACTCCTGGGTTCTTAGTCGCTCTCTTGTGTATGATCTGAATGAAACTCTTAAAACAAAAGAGTTCCCGGTAAACCTTCCATGTTGGCTCTAGCTGAAACGTTTGAAGCACAAAAGGGTTCTTGGTGGAACTCCTTGTGTTCTAGTGAAACCCTTGAGCCTGTTGAGGGTTTGCAGTGGTTGGAGATGAAACCCTTTCAGCCCAAAAAACAGCCTGTTGTTAAAACACCGTACGGTCTTAAGAAGAAACATATGATAAGCAGCAGGACTCAGGGAGGGCCTTGTTGTCTGGGTTCTGAATGAAACCCTGAAGAGGGTTCTTGGTGGAACCTTTGTCTGCCTTTAAAGCGAAACCCTTGAAATATAATTGGGCTCTATGAGGAACCCCTCTAGATGATGTCTCATAGGTTCTGGGTGGACTCCTTGTTTGGACTCAACCATTTGAAGGAACAAGAAGGGAGGAACCTTTATGTGTCATAAAGGAGCTTTTGATATATATTTATTTGCACAGGTAGTTTCTCAGAAATTAATCCAACCTGACAGGCGTTGGTTTGTGGCGTTGCCCCCTTTGGGTGGAAAGACGAGTGCATGCGGACAGCGACGTCGCAAACGATTACGTCAGTTCAGCTGTCATCCGTATCCCATAAATCCATTGTTGCGAACATTAAAGCAAAGCCCTGAAAACTAAGATGGCATTCAAACTTAGGCAAGCGTCTGATCAACACCCCATGGTTAGCTGCTTCCCAAGCGTGAACTAGTGTGTGAGCCAACAACACGTGCCCTCATTGCTACACGTTTGCTAACAGGAAGCTAGCTAAAGGCAGCAAACTCCCTGTAATCCCGTATGGTATAATGTACCGTGCACACAGCCAAGCCGCACCGCTGTCCAATTAAAAGTCCCAGACCCAATCTGTAAAGCATTAATATGGATCTTTGCTCTGGTCTCTGATATTTAGGCCCCCTTTTCAGATCTCCTCTTGATACATACGCCGCCCCCTCAGGCAAGATGGAGGCAAACAACAAACAGAGAGAATTCAGGGGCCGATATTCAAGCGGTTCCAGCGGTCCCTCTGTAGTGCCTCTGCACCTGCAGCGCAGATTTAATGAGCGTTTAAAGTTAAATGGGTCAAGGATAATTGTTGCACTGGTGTTTTAACGCATCACAACTTTCGTTGGCCACGCAGGCGTCCCCCCCCCCCCCAAAAAAGTCCTCGTGAGGCTGATTTGCTCCTGGGCTCACTGATTCGTGTCCTCATTCCTTCCTCCCGCAAAAAACACGGAGTTCCTCACAAGCCTCTCCCCCAAGACGCGCGGATAGGGAGGCGCTTTTTTTTTTTTTAGGGGGGGAGGTGAAGGATTGGGGGTGGGGGTGGGGGTGAGAAGAACAGCGCTGCCAGGATGTCAACACCCACACATGTGCGCATTGACAGGAACACACACACTCACACACTCTTACACAGCTCCAGGTCTATCATTTACCCATCGGCACATGCCAGCCCCCTCCCCCCGAAACTCCCCCCTCTGGAATCCCTGTTTTAATTGGGGTAATTATATTTGCATAGAGCTGTCCTGTCTCCACTAACGCACACACACACACACACACACACACACACACACACACACACACTTTTGACGAACTCCAATCAGTGAGATAATTGAATATGGTCTCTCTCGTGCCCTGAAGCGTCTCTCCGAGCGCCACATGTTTATTTAGACAAACAGGAAGGACCAGATGAACTGTTAATCTTGTGTCACCAAAGGCTTGATGGGTTTGTTGGGACCGTTTCAGGTTATCGTTTTACATGGAGGGAGAGAAAAAATCCATTAAAAACACAGAAGCGTGATTCCAAGTCAAATCGTACTTGACATTTCCCAAGTGCGATTTACCCCCCTGCCCCCCCTTAATTATGACTCTGCTACCGCTTAAAATATGAGCAGGAGCAACAAGGAGCAACATAATTAAGCGACTCGAGATGCTCGTTAAAGTAATCACAGAAGTTGTTGTCTTTGCACTTGCAGCAATTGGGGGCAAAAAAAAAAAAAAAAAGGTTTCTGAGGAAAGGGTTTTGTAACGTGTCGTTTTAAGGCTGCGGGCTAAACCCGTAGCAACGGTGTGTGTGATTCAGTCCTGAGGGTGCATAAAGAATCAGACGTGCCTGTGCCTGTGCCGGCACGAACACCTGCGGAAGAGTTCCGACGCGTCAAAAGCTCAACCCAAACCGCACGCGTCATCTGTAGCAGGGTTTTATCAACCAGCTGGAAATGATACTTCGCTGTGGCGACAGGCATCACTGAGGGAGCTGAGAAGGTTCCTTTTAAACTTGCTCAAGGGCACCTCGGCAGTGTGCCTCTCATCCGTCTGACTGATCACCAAGAGCAGCCCCAAAAGGGCCGACCGACGAGGATGGGATTCGAACCCACGCGTGCAGAGCACAATGGATTAGCAGTCCATCGCCTTAACCACTCGGCCACCTCGTCTTGCTAACCTGTCGACGGCTAACAGGCACAGGGTCGGGGTATAGGGTAAAATCATGCACTATAAATAAAAGCTTAAGCTCTTTCAGGGGGTTCACCCCTGGATGGGTTGCCAGTTCATAGCAGGGCCCTCTGTGAGCATTTGTGGGTTCGGTGCCTTGCTCAAGGGCACCGCGGCAGCGCTCCAAAGGTGTTCTGCAGCCTTTTCCTCCGTTCTGGAATGATGAAAAAAATGTAACTGGCAATAACATCTCCATCAGCACAACACGTGAATGCTGAGTCAGATAACAACAATATTGGGCCTCAAAGTGAAATGTTTCCAAAGTTGTGTGAGGAGGAGGGAAAAGAGGAACGCTGCATAGTTTATTTCTAATTTATTTCTTCCTCCTCCTCCTCCTCTTCCTCCTCCTCCTCCTCCTCCTCCTCCTCCTCCTCCTCCTCCTCCGATCACAGGTTGTTCTTAACTTTGTGTAACTCAAAAGCACGAGGCAAAAAGTTGCGCGTGTGAATCCGTGGATGGCGTGACCCTGACATGTGCCTTCGTGTTTCATCTTGAAACTCTAAATTCTAATCAAAGCAAAGAGAAGAATGTCCGCAAATAGGCAATTAAGTGAAAGATATGGAGCCTGGGAAGTACCAGAGTCCAGTGAGTGCACATCAAAACCAATACGGCAGCATAAAACTGCCGATGGTCGGCTATTTCCTCTGTCTCATCACATTGGGCCCACAAGGATCCCATCAGGCTGGTGAATTATCGCCTCCTGATACCGGAGCAGGAGAGATTCCATTACCGTAATGACCTGAAATGAGCCCACTTTAAAGAAAACTTGGAAATCACCTCCTGTTCTCTCCAAACCCGCTGTGAAAAATCCCTCAAGATGCCCTCGGATGAAAGCGAGACGACGTCCCCGCGCGTCTCTTCAAAGGTGACAGCAGCCGTTTTACATAATGATGCCTTTTTGGGGATCTCTGCTTTATTCAACGCCAACTCTCGCTGCCCCCCCCCCCCCCACTACACCTCCCCCTTCCTCCTCTCTCCCCCTTTCATTTATGAACTCGTCTCACCTGCACCATCCATCCATCCACCCCTCCTCATTCTCTCCCACCACCTCCTGATATTTATTCTTCCTCTCCGCGTACACGCCACCGCGCCACCCCCCCCGCCACACCTCCCCCACCCCCGAGAGAAAAATGAAATTTGATTTTTCTCGCCGTCTCTGCCTTTCCCTCCATCCCTCTGCGGATGAGGGTCTCTGGGTCTTTTGTTCACCCACCAGCTTGTGTGGCCTCCCGCGGTTGCCGTGGCAACCGGGTGTACACATACTGTTGCTCCAGGAGAGAAATTGAGAGATGAGAGAGTGAGAGAGATGAGAGATGGAGTCAAGGGAGGGGGGGGGGCAGATAGATAAATAAGATATAAAGAGGGGAGGAAAATTCACACACACACACACACACACACACACGGGCAGAGCTAAAAATCCCGTGTTTAAGACATTTACCTGCGGAAAAGTTAGCACTAATATTGATTAAGAGAGGAGCGATGAATGACATCATCCGTGTCTGGCCAGCGTTCTTCCTCCGCCCAGTTATCTGCGTTTGCTGTTCGACGCCCTGTAGGAATCCAAACCATGCAGACGAGCATCCATCTGCCACGCTGGCTCCGGTCCAGCGCTGCTTCCCTGTGCCAAGATGGTGTCCGCTAGGATGCACTCACATATACCCCCCCCCCAAAAAAAAAAAGATTTGTTTTTTAAATATATCAGTGGACAAAAGCTTCATGGCATCCATCTGGCTTATGTAGCCGTAAACAATGATCGAAGGCTTGAAGATGAGCGCATGTGAAGGTTCTGGCTCCGGAGAAACAAATGAAAGGCAGCTTTATTTGCATAGAGTTCGTTATAATCTAAATTCTCTCTTTTTCTTTTTACAGAAACACTGATCCTGATGCCCAGTAAGCAGTTTTTTGCGACAGAGGCAAGGAAAAACATCCTTTTAATAGGGAGAAACCTTGAGCAGACCCAAGCTCATATGGCGGGACCCTACGGGACCTGATTTTATTCATCAAGCAGCCCATTTGTGTCATCAGACCCAGATAAATGATAGATATTATTCTTATTTCACAACGTTTCTGGAGGTGACGCAGCTTGTGGTTTTGGATGATGCATTTCCACGGTAGGATGGTAGTCAGATAAGACGAGGAGCCTGGTGGGTGTCTGCCTGTTCGTAACTGGTGACCTGTTTATGTGATGTCATGGGAGCTGGGGGGGAAAACCAGTAAAGGACGGGGGAGATGACACTGATCCAGATTTGGCTCAGTCACGCTGTTTGATGCAACGTCTGACGCGCTGCTGCAACTTTGAAGATGCGGAAAAGTCGGTAATCTTAAGTGACCCTGAGGCTTAGCTGCGTAATATGACAGGAAATATGACAGTTTATCATCGCTTACACAATAACTCTATAATTACTGATTTATTTCCCCATATCGATGTTCTGTTTAAACTTGCTATTGTTCCTCTGAACTTATGTGTCTTTGTCTAATATTTTCCCCCAAAATTACCATAACCATTAGCCAAAGCTAAGAAGATATGTTCAAATCCACCATATTTGTTTACTCAGCTGATGACTTTTACATCGTAACTTTTTTTCCACCCCACTGGGAGTGTCACTGGGTTTTATTGGTATTAAATATTCTTCTGTGAATGCGTTAGTGCGTGATAAAAAAGGACTGAATCTTAAATGTTAGAGCGGATTGTTATTGCTGTGGGTATTTGCAAGGCTGTTGGCAGGTTCGTTTAATGATTAATTTATTTTTAGCAGGAATAATATTTCGATTATGTGGGCAGTGTGGACTGAAAACAAACAATCCTTCCATCAGTGAAAACCTAGTTGGTCCAAAATGATGCGAATTGTCCACTTTTAGTCCATTTTGGCCATTTACTGCACATAAAAAGCAGTAGTTTAAAATGATTGCTCTCAGTAACACAATAATAATCCAGATTGTTTGAGGTGGGTATCACTGCTAGTGTATCTCTCTCTTCACCAGGTCAATGGGCTTATGTGTGCCCCGCGTCTAGCGTAGGAATAATTACAGATTACATGTGATTACACGCAAGTAAATGCCTCTACTCCAGCTCAGACCAAATATGGTGATATGTATGTCAGCTGTTGGAGACTTTCATCGTGCATATGCAAATGTTTATGTGTAAATATGTAGATCCTATCATGTATCGGCGAGTCAACTGTGAAATGAGGTCGGTCCTGGGTCAAATCAGCCAGGCAAGACGGCAGTTAGCGTTCACATCCCGCCCGTTACGATGAGGCCTCTGTAGCGCCGCGTGGGCAAGTGCTGATGAGAGGTTATTGCTCAGAGGGGATGTGTGGTGTGATGAATAGCTGTTTGTGCATGTGTGTTTGCACAGGCGCGCGCTGTTGAGCTATGGGGTCCATAATCTGCAGGATTAGAGCCAGCAGATTGAGACCGAGATTATATTTGACACCAGGCAGTGCCCCCTTCCCCTACAGATTATTTATAAATGGTATCTTTTAATCTTTTATCACCCAACCACAACGAAAATGACAAGAAAGGCATTTGACAGTTTATTTAGGTCGATTCATCTTATCCTTTCTTATCCTTTGGTGCGTCAGATCAGACAACGGCAGAATCAGCAAGAGATTACCTTTTATTCTGCATCCAACAGTTTGTCGTTACCTTGATACCTGCAGACGGAGGGAAATGCAGCATCTGACCACCTCTCAGGTGGATCAGACGCAGACTTGATGAAACACGGGTGAGGCTCATCAGTCAGTCAAATCCACTCAGGTCGGCCTCACTTTTCTACATTTTAGCTGTAAATTCGATGTTTTGGGAGGTCTGCACACGCACGCACGCACACGCACACGCACACACACACAGCCTGAGCTTTTTCTGCAGCTGTGACCTTAAAACACACAATCAGTTTTTACATATCTTTGTTGACAGAGACAAATAAAACCTGAAATTTCCTCCAGGCTCTCATTCACAACTGCGCGATCAATGCTCTCTGACATTTACACAGGGGGTAAGTGTGCATGGAGAGCGCGCACGTGTGCAGGCTTGTACGTTGTATCGCCCATACTGCCACCACGCAGACCCAGCGCAGCTTTTACACATGTGGTTTAATAGATATCTGGTGTGAGCTGGTTTTTAAAGGAACTGCTGACCTGTTGTCACCACCAGCCTCTAGATTTAGCCATCCTGCTATCACACATCCTCAAAACACTTCACATCAGCACCAACTTATTGACATGTGTTGCAGATGCACTGACGCCTTTTTATCTACCAAAATACTTCCCTCAACACACACACATCAGAGTGATGCGTAAATATTAAGTCTGTGACACATATTGAACGTGCCTCCTGAGCAGTCAATAGCAAAGTTCACATTGGCCGCCCTGTCGATATTAGCCACGGGAAGCTGTGCACTCAGCCTGTCATGCTAGAGTGCACAAATTGACTCAGGCAGAGCCCCGTGGACAAACTGAACCTGAGCAAGCACATCCAGGAGGAGGCCAATTAAGAGCAAAGGGTTTCAGGCAAACAAATCAAATCTTTCCCCCATCCCCAAATTTGCGCTCGCGTTGACGACGGCCGTCTTCACTGCAGTTGGGGATCACGATGCCACGATTGTCATCCTACGCAAACAAAACAAGCCCCGAGTGTCGTTACCGGTCGGGAGTGTCAGATCAGTGATGAATGGGGTGAAGATGAGCATGCCCTCAAGGCGTCACCCTTTATAGCCTCCACAGCCGCAGAGCATTTAAAAAAAAAAAAAAGATTAACTATCAGGGCTAGTCCGAGCGCAAGCAGCCGGACAGCAAATATGCATTTACAACATAAAACCTCTCTTGCGTAATCTTCAGGTGGTCCTCAAAGACAACTACTGGCTTCACCGTTGGTTTCATCTTGCTCTCGTTACATTGTCACGACATCACTGTATGAAAGGAAAGCCTGCATCAAAAAGAACTGTCTTCTTCTCATAGTTGCAGGTTGTTGCGTTGGCACTGCAGCACCATTTTAAAGGAGAACGCTCCATGACTACCTTATGACACAACAGGGGAGGGCCTCTATATATCTTTATTCAAATAAACCTAAAACCGCATGAACAAACTGATAAATTCAATATGCAATATGAGGACTGAAGTTGCTGCCACCCTGGATGTTGCTTTAAATGGGACATGGTAAATAGTCCCTGCTCCTTGTAGACCTAAATATACAGCCACAGTCTGCAGCTTGCATGCATTATTCCCTCATTAATCTGTTTACAGTTCGCATCGCCACCTATCAATGTGAGGTATGCAAAAAAAATCATGTAGTGTGCCAAAGTCTGTGCAAACAAAATAACAATTGGCTGCGCAGCATTAGCGCCTCTCGCACAAACAAGCCCATCGCATCGAATATCATCTGTCTAGACAGTAACCGGACTCACCAAAACACACTGACACCCTTAAACCAGCCGGCTGAGAGACACCGATGCCTTAAAGCCACAACGTCTCACAACAATGGGATCAAAACAGCATTAATACCCGTGTTCCAAAACAACTCTCCAGCCTTTCTCAAATCCCCTTCCTCGTTTCACCCTGAAAACACTTCTCAAATAATCAGCTTAAGAGATAAGGCTTTTTATTTCACAATAAGTTTGCCACCGAAGGCTGCAGCAACGTGTGTCCCTGTCAGGGAAAAATGCCGTGTGCACGTGTATGTTGTCAAATCGTCGGTCTGAGCTCATTTAGACCCAAAGAATGGCCTTTTTTTTTTTTTTGCATGAATCAGTCAGCCACACTAATTTACGTTTATAAAACAAACACTGGAATTCAGTTGAATCTCTGACCTACAAGTTAGGAGTTTTTGCAGGAATCTGCCCGATAGTCTTGCTTGTGTCTGTTGTTACAGAGATCAATATGTGTGAATTAGTCAAGATGGTCAATACCTTGACCTAATACTAATTTAGACATGTAAAGAATAGTATCCAAGAGGAGCGTGCACAGCCAAGGTCATCTGCAGAACAGGAGGACACTCTGAGTGGGGTCTGTCCCTACAGCAGGGCCTGCAAGATCTTTATCTGTTCACCATGAATCACATAATGGAGGCCTGGCTCATGCTACATCACAAGCCCAGAACATTAGTCAGGTGAACTCACGACCTGCAGGCGCACCAGCCCTGGTTAAGGTACATTTCAGTCTTCACTATGGTACATTTACACTGTAGTTTTGGCACTCGTTTAATTAATGTGCACACTCGAAACACCCAACAGTGCAAATTTACAAGTGAATCGACCGTCTCAAAATCTGCATACCTTTAAGGATAAATGGGTGTTGGAACAGCCCTTTTCCAGTAAAACAACATGTTTGTTATTAAGATTAATGTTTTTCCAAGCTTTTACATTGCGTGTGTGTGTGTGTGTGTGTGTGTGTGTGTATGTGTGTGTGTGTGTAGGTGGGTTTTACTCCTTGTGGATTAAACCTGTGTTTTAAGGTCAGAGTTGCACTGTTGGTGGCATGAGGATTTGTTTTCTCTCTCTCTCTCTCTCTCTCGCTCACACACACACACACACTCACACACATGCGCGTGCACACACACACACACACACACACACACAGCTGGCTGGTCATAAGACCACCCCCCCACGGTGTGGGAACAAACTCTCTCGACTGGCATCACTAGCTGTGTGTGACTGTGTGCGTAGGTGCCTTTGTGTCACCTGCAGGTGTTTGATCGCATCAGTTCCGCCCGCGAGTGTTTGAGAGTGGCGGCGAGAGGACAGCCGTTATTAACAATGATATCACTTCAGTCTCCACGGATCCCTCTGCACCTCCTGCTGGGTGAGTGGGGGGGGGAGCGCGTGGAACAAAACATCAGTAATGAAAGAGCGATGAGCAAGAGAGGGGGGGGAGAGGAAGATGACAAGGAGGAAAGGAGGGGTGAGAGATGACAGAAGGAGAAAGACTTCATTAAAGGAGTGGGATCACAAGAGACCCAGTGTGATCCGTGTTCACGTCCAACGTCTATCCCACCCTCCGTTTCTCCTTCTGATCTTTGTTCCGCCACAGAGAAATGACGGCTTCCTGTTTGCTCGCACAAAAGCAGCAAGCAGTTTGTGTGATCTTTCATTGATGTGAATAAGTACATTTAATTGATTAAGCAACAGACACCTGCCAACTACTGTACTATAGATCCACATGTGGCTTAGCCATCCATCTTGTAATAATGTGCATGACAACCTGCAGGAGTTATTCTAATTTGACCACGAAGGCGATTCCCTCAACAGCGCATGTTTTTTCCTTCAGCCTCCTCTCCAAAACACAGCACATCTAAAACACTCGTCCATGAGGGATGATTCTGTGTGTGGCCAACGGCTCTTTGATATCCCCACACACAGTTTTCCAGGAGTAGCTTTGTGATTCAGTTTGTCTTTCTGTTACAGTTGGTTTTATTCTGGACACAAAGGTATTTTACTCTCTGTTGTGATCTCCACTCTCTGTCTATTGGTGTCTCTTCAGACTTCATCACAAACCCCAGCAGTCAACACTGTGAAGCTACGTGGAAGCTAGCGGTGCCATTGCCTTTCTTGGTTCTCTAGAATGTCTTTCAAAGCAGACAAGCTAAGTGCTGAGGCAACCATGTCGGAGTGCTGCCGGACGGAGACGGAGGAAGTTTTTGGGCAAGACAGCAGATCGTGGTTACGTCATCCAGCATCACCCGAAAAGGGTAGCAAAATCCTACGTAAGTCCAGCTGTAATGTTCCCACCGCTGCCGATTAGAGCTGACCAAAAGCCGGGTCTATTGCAAGGTCACGTGACCCGGGAGGAATTTTACTGACTTGAATCCTGATAAAAACCAGCCATGCAAAAATGAGATGAGCTCGATTTGCAGGTAAAGCTCGAGTTGCTGTAGACACTTTGTGGTATTGTGATGACAATACTGACAATGTAAATATGGTGTCCCACCAACTAGCGGGAGTTACTGGGATTTTTTTTGCTGGTGGGGAAGGGGCATGAGGGCGCTGTCGCACCAAGATGGTGCAGGGAATCAGTATCTATTGCTTTCTTGCTCCCATCAGAATATTATCAAGCTGTCAGGCAGGTTGCTCATTTGGGGAGTTGCCTGAAACAACCGCATAAAGAAAAACCACGAGGAAGAAGAAAATTGGCCAAATTCTGAAATCTAACAACCAGTCATCCTCTGACCACATCTGCCATTTCCCCACATATTTTCCCACGTTTTCTGTCTCCGTTAGTCTGCTTCTTCCTACTTCGCGCGGTTGTTACTTACATCACTTCCTGTCTATGACTCACTTCCTGCATTTGGTTCAGTAGCTAGTCCGCAGCAGCATTCACTTGCAATCAAACCACCCACCTTTTCACGGACCAGTTAGTTTGGGTTTGGAGCCTTCAGATGGAAGCAGACCAGCAGCATGGGAAAGTGCTCACAGATTCACACTCAATTACATAAAATAATGCTCACTTATAAGATTAGTTTATTAGCCTTGATGTAATAATAATTATCAATTCATCACCAGATTTTTATATTTTTGGAAGGCTGTATTCTGCTTTACACAGAGTCAAAAGGATTAATACAAGAAAAAAACAAGCTTTTTGTAGAACCCACATCACAGAGCGGCATCATGAGATTCCTCTGAGGCGGTTTCAAACCAGCTCCTGTTGTCACCATCAGCCTCGACCGTTCTGGAGGGAACAAGCAGAGCAGATGAAACGCAGGCTGTTGGTATAACCGTCCTTAAGTTGCACGGGTGCGCTTTTATTTTATTTTTAAAAAAAAAGAAACCTGACATTTTCAGCGTTAACAATCCACCTCCAAAGAAAACGAAATCCTGGAGGGTCTGATTAGGAGAACAGCACAAGACACTCCGCAGGAAGTGGAAAAATTAATTCCCTCCAATTCTCCTTTCCTTTCCTTTCCCCCTCGATTTTTTCCTCTCCAATCTACCTTTTCTCTTTGCTCGCGGCCTTTCATGTTCAGATCAGAGGAATCTGCCACTTATCACAGGAGTAGAGGTTTTTGCTATGAAAGCTGGCATTACATGGCTGATTTAACAGGGCACCAACACAAAGACCCCTCTGTGTGTCCCCCCTCTCCCAACGCACTCCCGTCTATAGGATATCTCGCACACTGGCCTGCCTCGGCTCTTGTTCTCCCACAATGGGATTAGTGGCGTGATTCCTCCACTCCTTTTAAGTGGGCACACAACTGATCCACTTATGGACTGGGAGAGAGCGGGATGATGAAAAAAAAGGAGTCCGGGGAAGAAAAAAGAGGAGAGCTGATGAAAGGATGTTTGGATGGGGTGGAAATAAAATGATGAGGCAAGGAAATTGGTTTATTTTGGAGGAAAGAATCAAAGAGCACTAATAAGTTGTTGTTTTTAAAGAAAGTGGAAAAACTGGACGTGAAAGAACGCAAGGAGAGGGAACAAAAGAGCGCCTTATTGCCAGAGGTGAAACTGGCACATGAACAGGAGAGGACCTGTTGCCAGGGTGACAAGAGGCAGCAGTGGCCCCGCCCTCCCCTGCCGTGTTTCACACGGTGATGTCACCATTTACTGCCAGAGCTGGACAGGCCTTTGGCCAATAGCACAAAGGCACCAGAGGGTGCAGCCTGTCCCCGTGCGCCCCCCCCCCCCCAATCTCTTTGCTCCCTCTTTCATCAGGTGCTGTCTCGCGCCCGCCTTCTCGTTTGCTGTCCCCTTTCTTTCCCTCGGCCTCCATTCAGCTCAGCCAGCGGGCGGCTGCAGGAGCCACCTCTCGCAGGTTTCCCAGCGCCAGTGAGGAATGAAGCTGATTAGAGCCTGAGGGACAACGGGTCACCACGGACATTTTTTTTCAAGGGCTGCAGTTGTAAAAGTTTTGCTGGTATCAGGGGAACACGTCCATTTTATCAGGGTTGCAGCCAGGCTGGGCTGGTTGCCAGGTCACAATAAACACTCACCTTGAAAGGGACCTGCACGCAAAATGCAATTCTGGACGTCAGTACAAATATAAGTTAGCATTAGCCACGTACTAATTACTAAAGACTACTAAAGACTTTGTCTGAAACCCAAAATGTAAACATTTTTGTGCCTCTATGCTACAACCTGTACACAAATAGCCAAGACAACCAGTTGTTGTCAGGCCTCTTCGATTAATTTGTTAATGTGTCTGTGACCTCACAAGGTCAGACAAAGCACTGCCCTCACGCACGAGAAGTTGTCTTTGAATGCTAATGTCAGAGACAGCCTACGAGGGAGGAGTCCACTTCCTTGTCACCTTGGGTGTGTAACAATTTTTCTTGTCTCCCCTTTCCAGGGACGTCCATCCTTCCCGCTGGGCTCGGGGCTTTAGAAAAGCTACGACGGGAGTCTGAAAGGCTCTGTTGTCAGGATGCATTTCCCTTTTGCACAGTGACGCAGCACAAACCAGACAGAAAATAGTCCATCCAGAGTTCAAAAAGAAGATATGAAGCTCTAAACTGCATTCTTAGCTTTTAAATCTGCCTCATGCGTTTACTCTTTAATGGACTCAAATGAGAAGAAAAGCTGATTATAAGAGAAATAAGTATTTATGCAAACCTCATTACCTAAAATGCCTCTTCAATTTTCTGTTATCTTGAATGTTTTATTTTTTAACTGGAAGCATAGGTCTGCCTCCCTTTTATCCATTTAATTCTAATATGTTTTTTGTACAGGGCTTAACCCTGTTTTACTCTAAGTCTTATAAGACTCGTACCATGTGACTGTTAGTCTGCGTCCCCACCTAGCGCCATCTCTCCTGTGTATACTGTCACGCTTTTAAGTTTCTCTGAGAAAAAAAAAAGAAACATTGTGAAACAGCGTTGGTTCGCTTTTGTCATGAAGACACGGACCGAAGGTACACAACAGAGCAGATAAGAAGCTTCACTGTTGGCGGTGAATGGAGCAAACGGGGCGAGACTGATTGTTAATTACTACGATGGATGTTGGCGGTAGGTGGAGGAAGGACGAGATTGCTACAGGTTGCCGCGAACTAAATTGTTGTTTCTGCAGTGGAGTTGGACATACTGGCGGCTATGTCGCTAAACCACATTTCCCGGTTCATCCTTCCGTGTCTATTTAAATCAGACACCTGTCGGCACTTTTTTAGAGCAGCCAAGGGTCACTTTCCTGATTGCTAAGCGGATACAGGACGCCGTTGCATCTTTTGAGTGACCTTCACCCTGTTAAAAAAGTAGGAGCAAGCTTTTTCACCTGATTTCCTTAAATCAACTCAAGTTGAAGATCCCCAGAACTGACGCGAGGCCAGGCTGTAACGAATCCCGTTGGTTTGTGTGTGTATTTTACACGCCTTGCTTTGTCGTGGTTGCTGCATGCTTAAACTTGCCTCAAAGTGTTAAAAATGAATTATTAATGAATGACATGTTGGCGCATCCTGGGCTTATTGCGCCATAGCTTCACCACGGTGTGGGCGGGTTTGTCATTTGTGAGCGTCATGGTGTTTTAGACCATTAATGTCAAGCGATGCATTCAGCCTGTTAAATGTAAACAGATTGGTAGTAACTGTTAATTCAGTGCCCCGGGGCTAAATAACATCAACAAGTACAAGTAAAAAGTGAACAATTGTATAGAGTAAATATAAAAATGAAATTAAAAAAACACAATTTTGCCTCTTTTGATGTATCTGTTCAGTTGAAAGGCCGAAGAAGGACATTTTGTAAATACTGTTTAAAAAATGATGTTTCAATTAGGAAGACCAGACCAGACAGGAAGGAAGCTAAAAATATATTAGATGAGTGAGAAAGTAAGGTGATAATCACCATGGAAAAACCACCAACAAACAGAAGAGAACCTGGAGCCGATGTCACGAGTCAGGAGCCCCGAGAAATTGTGAACTTGTGTTCACCATCACTGCTTTATTGTAATCATGGGATGTGCATCCTGATCAAAGATCTGTTTGTTCTCCTTCCACATGATGTCAGCAAAGCAGACTTGTTGTTGTCCTTTCTGTCTCCTTCTTTCCTTTGACCTGGTGAGTTGATGCACAGACGTGCAGCAAGACGCTCGGCAGGAAATGACTGTTACGCTGCAGATGGGCTGCGACCTGTAAGTGAGCGAGGCGCGGCGCAGTAGGAAACTTCAGAGAACACTCATTTCTTGCCTCACGCATCTTATCCAAACATTGTATCATACGTTTCCCGGAGAGAGGACGAGCAGAGCGGATGTTTTATGTGTTCATATCGCATTACCTTAGCTTGTATTTCTTAAAGAGGGAGGAGTTAAGGTGTCCTGTTCCATTTTATTGGTGTTGATGGTTCTTGCTGCTCGCTGCCTGTGACTGTGTGTAACTGGAGGTCAGTGACATCCACATGGAATCTATTTGAGAGGTTTATGTCGAAGCAGCTTCTCAATTTGATTAGATAAAATGCACAAATCAAGCAGAAAATCCCCGACTTAAACAGTTCTGAGAGGTCTTGTAACGGTGATCAAGTGCCGCATTCGGCCTCCATTAAGGACCGCACGCCCCAATCAGCTGATGTGGTCTGGCGTTCGATGGGGTTGCCATGGTAACAATCCCACTGAACCTCTCCACACTTGATTAAGGGTGTGCGTGCAATATTGCAGCGCAGCAATCAAAAGAAGCAGCTCAACTCGGGTATTACGAAAGACAGAGATCCCCGCTTCAGTTGGGAAAGCAAGTTTTCCCTTTATTTGACTACGTGCTTGCGAAACGATAGCAGCCATGATGCAGCGTTGAAGTCCGCGGCCTTCCCAGAAACTCATCCAGAAGATGAAATGAATGCACATTATTTTTCAAAATGCAGCGAACGTTCCACCCATCCTTGGGTTAAGCGACGACGGGCACGATGTTTGGGCGGCTCCTGATGAGATAACGAAGGATACAACGCGCAAAATCTGCTAAATTTGGATTTTCTGCTAAAATTTCCGCTGCCTTGACGCTCAATGCTCTCTGTCTTTCAGGATTATTAAAACCAGCCTGTTCACATCAGAACCAAAGAGGCATTCATCGCCATCTATTTCTGGGATGGCTCTCTGCCGAGCCTGCTTGTTCTTTGTGGACTGAGCCGAATTTAAGCAGCAATTAAGCACCTGCAAATGGACCAAGAGAGCTCCCTCATGCAGATTTCCAAACTTTGCCTCTCTCCTTTCTGCTTCCCTTGTTTCTTATCATTTTCTGCCCTCACACACACAAACACACGCATGCAGCGCAAACTCAAATTCATCATTAACGAAGGGCGATAAATGGCGCCGCTTGGATAGCCCAATTTCCATGACAACAGGGGTGTAGATGAGGGTGAAAAAAACCTGTCATTCCGGAGCGATTGCCAGAGCACCTTGATTCAGAGGAGCGACAGGAAAGAGAAGAGCACGGGGGCGCTGGGGGTGGAGGAATTTGGGTCGGTTGGAAGGATCAAGGGGAGAAGGAAGGGAATGGGTAATGATCCCGGCGAGGATAACGCCATCGCACGACTTATCGTATATCACCATGCATAAGACGTTAATGCCTGAAATAGAAGTGTAGCAGAGGTAAAACTGGAAAGAAAAGGATGAGCTGGATGAGGGTAAATGTGGTGGATTGGGATGATTTGTTCACTAATTTGCTGCTTTTGGTTTGTCTTTGTGTTCATTTCTTGATCTATGCGCATTTAACATCTTTATCACGTCTCATGAAATGGCAGAATTCAGCGTTCACAGCTGGATTTTGCATTAATTGACACACGGGAGCACGTGTTTACTATAGGTGTTACGTCACCGGGCGGGAGAGAACAAGGTCTTGAGGTGATTTTTAACTCGGTCGGAAGTGCAGTTGTGCAGACGACGGGAGGGCTCTTAAATATTTAAGCCTTTGAACATGTGCCCCAAAGCGTGTAAGATTGGGCTCTTATCTTTCTGAAGAGCAGGGGCCGTTTTAGGGACGATTCAGGCACCCGGAGGTAAATGGAGCCGGGTTAAAGGAACGGCTTGAGAGTCTTGGCGTTCCACCCAATCCTTCCCTGACAGAATGGTCTCCCACAAAGTATTTCTTTTATTCAACAGCGCTGCCACAGGGTTTCTACCGTGGCAATTTGTCAATATATCCCCAAGTATGAAAAAAAATCAACTTTAAACTGCATCAGTTTCATTGTTCCACCCTCCTCAGATCCCAGTGGGCTGTCTCCTCCTGTATATGTGAAGACAATCTGCGTTTGTCATTTCCTTTTCTTCAGTTCAGTTCGCACGGGCGGATGCGGCCTTCTGCCAATTAGCTGTTCCCGCCGAAGTTAGCAAGCCGTTCATGTTTATCCCATAACATCTGTTGTTTTTCAAAGGATTAAGGGAGTGCATTATCTTTATTCTGCTGCAAATCTCCGTTAAGTTATTGTGACTTTCATGTCAGGTTTAGCACGGCGCCGGAACATTTTGCTCCCAGGGGTAAAGCTTTGACGTTTTACCACTTTTATAACAGAACGTACGCCTGGGAGTCATGAAGGCTCATCAGCAGTTTGGAGACAAAGTCAAGCAAAGACAAACTCAGGGCCGTAGACGCGGCGACCTAATCGGGTATCTCGATGTTACACAGCAGGTAACTTGCAACGACACATCATGTGTGCAACCTGTGGCTGCATTCAACACAACGACGTTCTGGGGTGTTAACAAGCACAAAGGCGAGCACACAGGAGTGAGCTGATCATTATACAGCCTATAGGAGGACAGCCAGAGGAGAGCGGCGACATCGTCGCCACGATGCGCTCGACTCCGGGGTCGCCACGCATGTCCTCGGACACACAAGCGCGCGTGCTGTCGCGTCCCAAATAGGACGGAAGAGGGAGAAAAGTCTGCTTTGGCAGATCAATTCGGCATGTTAAAGCTGCCTAATGGAACATCACTGGCAGATTTAGCAATCGCTAAAGGTTACAAGCATGTGACGCCACAGCCGACAGTCGGTCGATTATGCTGCAAAAAAGCAACAAAAAGGTTCGTTGTTGGGGTCACGTGGTGCATCGGTTGTGGTGCATCGGAGGACTCCGTAAACATTGACATGCAGATAGTGTCTTCTGACACCTCTCACATGTGGGTAAAAGGTCACAAAGTGGTCCAACGTGCAACAAACAAAAAAAGGGGATATTGATCTTTGATTTCTTTCCATCAGCATGCAGCCGGCGTGTCTTTAGAGAAGATACGTCTTTAGAGACGATGCAGAAAAGAGCGAATCATCGCTCTGTTCGCGAGGATGAGAAGGCCGGCCCGGGCTTATCAAAATAACGTCATCAGGCTCATTAACTATTGGCCCCCATGAGATGCTGATGTTCTAAGATGAGTCATCCCTGTTCAAAAGGCCCCTCTGAGGGGCCTCGTCTCCCAGGAGATCCTCGCTCCTGCTCAGGAGGTACATTAGCAACACTGACTTATTGATGAGGCTGTAGTCACAAGATCATCAAGCTCTTCAGTTGTTGGGCAGAATCTGTTTCTTTTGCCGTCTTTCCCCCCACAAAGCTGCTGCAAATCCCCTCGGAAAGAGCTGCTAAGATAAGATGGCTGCTGAACTAAGATGTTGCTGGAAATAGACATGCAGTGGTGATGTGACACACTACTTTGGAATCAGGGTACATGATGTTTAACATTAAGTTTCAGATGTGCTTCTGAAATTGTCAGTAAATATGAGCTCAATTCACAGCAGCGCAGGCTAAATCATTCATAATATCGCCTCTAGGGGCAGTGTTGAGTATACTGCATTCATGCATTATGAGTCAGTGTTAGCTACATTAATTTTAGTAAATGTGAAGCAATTTTAAAATTTGATTTAATTTATGAACAGGATTTTCGACATGATTAGCTAGCCTGTTGCTACTGTCATGGAGATGTGTCAGGAAACCCGATAAAAAGACGATAAAACAGTGATAATTGCGGCTGAGTGCTCTAAAAGTCATGCTATCATCACTCTTTAGCCTGTCATATAGATCTCTAGAAGTACAGGAGCACCACTTAGCAGGATCCAGGCTTTCGATAATGGACACTGATGGCCATTAAATATGACTAAGTTTAAGTCCAGGACCGAAATGGATCGTCCTGTGTTCTCGCATGATGATGTTCATCATGAAAAACCAGAACATCACCAGAGTTCCACGCTGAAAGGGAGCCAGGTCGTCCTTTTCAGATTTAAAGTTTGATTATCTGATGCCGGTGTTTTCACTGGTAAAGAAAGCCCGAGTGTCACAGCAACGAAAACCACCCACCATCGCACCATTAAGTCTGAAAGGGTCTGCACCCACCCTTTTACAGTAAAGCATTCCCATTAAGATAATTGGTCATGATATACATCCAGCCTTTTAGCTGCCGCTCTTCTCTTCTGTTAGCCAGCAACAGCGATAAAAAAAGAATCACAGAAAACATGCCCAACCACACACCGAACGCTTCTGAGCCCGACGCTTCCTGTGATTCTAACCACGCTAAAGCTTCTGCACAACAGATTTGCAGGTTTGATGCTAAGTATGATGGTGGATTTAACGGCAACAGCTCGCAGCGGCAACGGAATTTAATTTTTTTAAAAAGACTGTCTTAAACATCTCCCACTGCTGGCAAGGAGCTCGTGGTGCAATTTCCCACGAGTGTGAATTATCTGAAACAGGCAAAATCCCATTTTCTGGCATATTCATGCTCTATTTAATGTGTGGTATATTTAAAGAAATCCCTAATTTGTTCACATCTTCTTTGAATTTTATTCTCATGCCTCAGTGCTGTGAAAACAACCTTCTTCTATTTGCATGTGTCCTTTATCCATGCTCTTTAAAACCACAATGCAATATTTAAAGGTCAAGGGACTTGTGTAAAGGCTTCTGTTAGCGGTGCTGCTACTGTAATCAAGCAATTCAGTTAATATCCAGAGTTCTTTAGCTATGATGCATGAATTAAAGCGTTCCATTGTGAAATGAGCAAACGACCTAAATAAAGATGGAACTACAGAACAGGAAAAAGCTGCTCTGCACATTTCCTGCTCATTAAAACCAAAAGCTGCGAGAGTCTCTGCTGGCTATCCGCGCTCATCTGACCCTGTTCGAACCCGGTGCAACACACCGAGTGGATTTCTCCTTAAATTATATGCTTTCCCTTCCGTCTCAGAGAATTAAGCCCAATGCAGCAGACGACTCAACACAACACGGCAAATAAAAAGAAAAGAAAAGAAGAAGCCGGAAGTAAAAGCCAAATAAGTGGATGGAGCACAGGGCTGGAAAATGCAACTAGTGTGGAAAGTAGTCCCTAAAACTGCTGGGCAAACTTTCTCCCAATCCCCCTAAAGAAAATCAAAACGGCAGAGAGGATTAGAGCCCTGTCGCAAAGCTCCCATTGACCCAGAACTATGTGTGTTCATCACAACCAAATTAGGAAGCACTTCTGTATTTTTTTGTGGTGTGTGTGTGTGTGTGGGTGTGTTTATTACTGTGTGTATTTGTTATTAAGCGCCAATCACACTTTAGCACCTAATCTCTTTACACAGGCTGTCATACTAGAGAGAGAAAAGTCAACTTCACCCCAGTAAAAGCCCTTCAAAGTCAAATCCTTGCATTCTGGTGTTGGTAAAGAAGTGGAGATTAAGCAGGAACGGAGGCTAAATGGAAGGTAAAGGTCTGATCTATCAGATAATCAGATGGAAAGACCAGGCCCCGATCATCTGCTGTCATAACAAACGGTTTGTTCACACATACTTGCAGAACATGCATTCTTGTGAGGACCAAACTGGGCACCCATTCATCTGGAAATGATTCTGTCAGGTACAAAGAGCTGGCAGAAGTTTCTGCACCTCTTCTTATCTCCTATAAGCAGATGTTAGTGGATGTTCCATGTTTTCTTTTTATGTCAGTGCACACGGCTCTGTGTGTGTGTGTGTGTGTGTGTGTGTGTGTGTGTGTGTGTGTGCGCTGAATAAAAGGAATCAGAAAACCACAGAGAAAAGCATGTGATTTTCACATCAGTCAACTCTTATTTCCCACCCGGGTGTTCAGCAAAGCCTCTTACACAGACCACAGGTCTGGACAAACCCAGTCCCACCACACACATTTATCAAAAATCATTTATTGTGTCTCCTTCCATTAGACTTTGCCTTCCTGGCTGTGTTTCTTACCGTGACAAGGATATTTCTGGATAAATATTTTTCCTGTAAAAGCCATCTTGAGAAACTCTGAGATTAAATAGATAAAATGTTTTAGTATTAATCAATGATCAATCAGGTGATGAGGATTTAAATGGGTGAGGAAGCCCTTATATTGTCCACAGCCAAAATGCATGAATGCATATAATCCTTTCAAAAGTGTTTTTTGCAATAGCACTTTTTCTGTTCTGTCCACTATGGAGCTTTCAAACTGTAAATTCAATACTTCAAGTCTATACAGAAAGAAAAAGGCACTTATATATGCATATTTCCTGTATATTTAAGCCTTGGAAAGCCGTTGTCCTCAAGAGAGGACATGCCTTTTTGTTAGTATACTTGTTAGGTTCTACTCTTCCCATATAATTAGGAAAAATAAAGATAAAAAGGCACACCAAACGAAAGCTCGGGTCTCAGGGAGTGACTCATCTGATCCACAAACAATCTTTGTATCTGCTACTGGGGAAGGTAGCTAACAGCTAACGTATAGCTAACTAACAGTTGCCAACATTTTGCTTCTTATACATCATACTTATACTTTTTTTTTTTAAAGAATTCCTTCTTTTTTTTGTATCTAACTAACTAACTACCGGGGAGATTCTACAAAGTCCAACCTCCCAAGGTAAAAATGAGCAAATATTTGGTAAAATCTATCTAAGGTTAGCTAAAATTAAACGTTGTGTTATTGTGACGTTATTGCTTCCAAATTAATTTAATTAGGTCACTTTATTTTTGTCTTTTTTCCCTATTAACTTAATGAAGCTGTATCATTTCCTTTTAATTAACTGACTCAGTCGATGATATGATTAGCAATTTTTTTGACTGTAAATGTTGGGAAACCAATTGAAATGTTCTAGTCTTGCTCTCCTGGTAACGATGTTAATGTGATTCATACACACACACACACACACACACAGATGTTCACAGTCTGTTGCATGTTTTACTGGTTTGAGACAAAGTTTTGTCCCAGGCAAGTGATTTTCAAAGCTTAGCGATAAAACCAGCAAGATTTAGTTCTATCAGTGACCTTTGACCTTGTTGACCCCTGCATGCTCTCCCCCTACCTGTGGAGTTCTTAAGCCTTAAGCTTTGATTGCATCAGAAGACCGAGAGGAGAGAGATCAGTATTTTCATATTATGCAGCTAAAAGTCCTGTCTTGAAATGTCAAAAGTTCCCTCAATCTCAGGCATCTTGTGGAAGCTTCGATGTTAATTTGCAGTGTTTCCCATCACCGCTGTTTTCCCACCGTCTGCGACGTGTCCCTTCTTGCCCGATGGCATGTTGGAGTGTCTGGAGTGTACTGACGCGTATCAGTCAGAATAGGGTATCAATGTTGTGATTCCACACACACTCACAAAGTCTCTGTGGCCACGGGTGGGGTGGGGGGGGGGGTTCTGACCACATCCTCTCTTTTATCATGGGAAGACAGCGCCCTTTTCATCTGACGTTTCCTTTAAACCTCTGGTCTGGACAGAAAGCTGTAGGGACGATGTACCGTTGCTTGAAAATATAATCCCAGGTGCTTTTTCCACGCTGCCATTTTAGATGGACCACAGGAAAATGTCGGGAACGTCCTCGGATCCTGGGAACGTTGTTTATCGGTCCTCCTCGAGGCGACCAGCCCGGGTCCTGATCGTGGAGGCGTCGCCTCCCTGGTGGTCAGACACCTGCGACGTGCTGTGTGAGGCTTTGGACGACTTCCTGTCCTTGGCCTGCAGCCTGGACGGACCCTGTCGGATCCCCCTGCTCAGCCTGTACGCCGTCAGCAGGCAGCAGGAATGTCTGCTGCCGTTTGCGGTCAGATTACGAAAGTGGAATATTGATCGCAACTTCTGTTGCTATTTGTTTATGTTCTGCTTCCATCCTCGTCTACCGCAGCAGGTTCGTGGGAACCTGGCGAGGCTGAGGTCATGCGTTGAAGAGCTGAGGGCGATTCCCGGGGAAGGTTGCACCAGAGGGGCGACGAGGGGAGGAGAGCTGCTGCAACAGGCGCTGCTGGACGGTCTGCAGCAGTTCAGGCAACACATGAAGCACACGAGCGCTGCAGGCCACAACACGTCTCTGGAGGTGAGGAGGGAATATTAACAATTATTCATTTGTTATATCAGGTGAAATGAAAAAGAAAACGCTGATGGACTCCCTGCCGTGTGGCAATAAATAAAGACAAGTGGAGATGCTGGGGATTGAACCCAAGACCTCAAACATGCGAAGCACACGCTCTACCACTGAGCTACATCCCCGTGACAGCTCTGTGGCTCCCAACGATCTGGGTCCTGGACCGTCCTGTCCTGTTATGTGTAGTAGGACAGGATGTTCTAAAACAATTTTGGTCCAAAGCGATGTCATAACGGTTTTGCCGTAAAATAACAGCTTTGGGTTCATTTTCACGGTTTGCTGACTGACTAATGGGGCGGCTCATGTCTTCTTCATCGCCACTCTGCACCTTGAGAGCCTGTTGTTATGCAACTTTAAGGCTTTTTCTCTTGGAGGAAGTGCTGCTACAACTGCAATTACGTCGCTTTCACGCACTACATTTAGTGTCATTTTGAAGCGGGTTCAACCCAATTAAAGTTTGCTTCATTTACCGTTTAGGTGCTCAGATTTTCAGGAGAGAGCAGCATTTTCCCAGCACTGGACAGCAGAATTTCCCTCCCCACATGCTGATTCATGGTTGAAAGTCCGACCTTCACAGAACCCCGCGTCACAGCTAATGCACAGAGCAAGTGTAGCAGCCACTTACATTCAAGTGCTGGTGTGTTTAGAAGGTTCAAGGAGGTCAGCAGAATCTTGCGACTCTTAAGGTGCGCGTCATTCCAAACAGCTTTGGGCTGAAGTTAAATGTAAACGATGGACTTTAAACTTGAGAGGAGCAGTCATTGCTCCCAGGAAATGAGAGTTTAGGGGAATTAGAATAAGCTGATAACAGCTTGCCAAACTGAAAAGAGCTCATTTGTTAGCTTGAAATGCTGGACATATGAGGAGCCAATTGAGAAATTATCTGGTCACAGTCCTTTTTAAATTGGAACATCTTGTCCTCTGGGTACAAAGGCAGTGAGTTGTTGACGCAGATTTCTGAAATCCACCCAGATTTACTGTACTGGAGGGCTCTGGCCAGATGATTACACTATGAACCTCTGTTTCAGACAGCGGCAGATATGAATAGCGCCATTACAGAGGCATCGAGCAGAGATGTGTGTCTGTGTGTCTGTGTGCGTGCACACTGTCGTAAATTGTACGTTATCTCCTCTATTAGGCTTGGGCAGCAGATTCCACATTCGGTCAGACATCAGGAAGCAGAGCACAGAAGCCATTAATGATCCTCGCGTTAATCTAATCGAGCCAGACGTTAGACTAAGCTAGCCTAACCATGCTCAGCATTTTAGTGCCAGAAAATCAGTTTCATGTAATTCTCCTATCAGACAGTGGCAGCTTAAATCTGGATGTCTGTTGCAGAATTCCGGGGTCAGAATTCAGCAGCAAACCATATACAGTAGTTTCGGTTCAAAATGCTTGTAAATTTCAAAATAATTATTTCCTAGAGACATTATGATTACAGGCTACAGAGCCAGAGGGGAGTGGAAAAGATGTGTTTTGCCATTGTGATATGTGGTGTCCCACTTTTCGTTTGGGGTGGGTGGTTTTCTGGGAAGTTTTTCACTGTTTCGTAACAACAAAATACGATATATTATGGTCTGAGTGTGTGACAGAAACACGTAGTCACACAGAGAGAGCGATATGTTGCATCAACTCGGCAACTTGTTTGTCTGAAGGTTGATAACTTGAAGGATGATCGTCGGTCTCCAACACAGTTGTTAGCGTAGCATTTTTTAAACAGATCTTTGCTGTAGGCGTTGTGTGGTATCTCTTGTTTGTCTGGATTGTTGACTCTTTTGTGTGCTGAAGCGTGCTCCTCTTGGCTATATTTAAAGGTTACTGTCATGACCAGCCAATCAGGGCGCGGCGTTGTCCAGAGGCTGGAGACGGGGCTCAAAGATGCTGACCTGGTGTCACTGAGGCGACTCCTGGTGGTCCAGATCCTTACCGGCGTCGACTGCGGTCAGGACAGCTCATCCCCTGAGGCCAGGCCCGCTGATGCTGAAGGTAAATGCAAAATAAACACGGACTTCTTCGTTTTAAAGCGAATTATTTGGCATGCTAATATCACTGTTAGCATATTAGTGCCTTAGCAAATAAACAGTCCGAATTTCCCCCTTTGGAATAGAGCTTTCCCCTTAGGTATTTTTTGACAAATGTGTGTGTGAGCAGCTGTTTTGCATTGCTCATTTTTTGGTTCAGCCTTTGTGACATTATTTACACTCTCATTCAAATAGCCTCTAAAGCTCTGAAATGGTAACAGCTAAAAAAAATTAAACATGTAAGATTTATGAGCCCGTGTTGTTAAGGGACCTTCATTAGGAGGAACCAGAGAGTGCAGGGGATGGGTCACGTCAGGCCATTGGAAGAGCAACACGGCAGTTCGTGCAGCAAAGGCAAAGCTTTAAGAATCATATTCAACCAGACCGTGGTTCTGTGCACATGGAGAGCCCAAACCCTTAGGAACCGGCCAACATGTGAGAGGAAACTGGGACAGCTCTTCATCCAACACTAAACTGACTTCAGAGTTCATTTGGCTGGAAAATGAAGCTGGCTGACATCAGCGATGGGAAGTTCTTACTGTCTAGCCAGTGTGAATTCCACTAAGACGTACTGGGATGCTGGATGGGGTCCTGAGAACGTCTTAGCAGTAATTTATTCGGTTGCTAGTTTGAGCCTCAAGTGTATCAGTAAAAAATGAGAGGATATGGGAAGAAACTCCTTTTTACATTAGAAAAGATAGGCAAACCCTTACAGAGAACGGATCTGTTCTAAACAGACGGTGGGGACTGATCCCAAATCTCCAAACGTGAAGGATTTCCTTTATTAGGATGTAAAAACCACAAATAGGACAGATTTTTCAGTTAAAGCACATAGGGCCGTAGTCAAATGGGGATGTAGCTCAGTGGTAGAGCGTGTGCTTCGCATGCATGAGGTCCTGGGTTCAATCCCCAGCATCTCCACTTGTCTTTATTTATTGCCACACAGCAGGGAGTCCTCCAGTGGCCCAGGTATCTGAGGATCACTGTCAAGGTCCTGACGTAAATGCAGGTTAGAACAAAGAAATTATAGTTCACTCTTTAAAACCTGTGTGGGGATCCAACTTTGGACCTGCATTTTGTCCTATGAGACAGTAGAGTCAATGTATGTGTGTGTGCGTGTGTGTGTGTGTGTGTGGGCGCATACAAGTGTTGGAATTGACTGACTTTTTCATGATAGGCGACTGCTTGATTTAAACCTGTAATTACCAGAAAATTCCCTCTTTTATCCATTATTTGGCATTTTCGGTGCTTATTTTACTGACGTTTGTGACTTTTCTGTTAAGAGGTTCATTTTAGGGCACAGAATGCACAAAATCAAGATTAAGTCTGCGGTTACAATGGTGGAGGTCAGAGGTGAGGAAACGCTTGTCCTCGCACAGGGTCCTCGAGAGGAACGTGTGTCCAAAGAACAACGCCTTGTGCGCATCCTGTTATTGTTGAACTTCAACCAAAGAATCCTCGAATCCCCGACGTGTTGCGCAATGGTGGAGCCGATCTCCTGGGAGAAGATAAAGAAATGGGTCACACAGCGAGTCGAGGCACAGATTTCATCGATGACGGATGTTACCAGTGATTCGGAGCTTTTATCCCTAACATTTAAACACAATTAGTTCAAGCAAACAGGTTTAGCTGTCGTCAAACACTGGGTGTTGATTGCAATGGTGTGTGGTGGTGCTTTTTCCTTTTGAGACACATCAAAATCAAACTGTAGAGCGGAAATCATTCATCCAGACAAAGGCAGGAAACAGCCTGGTTAGAATGTGGCATGAGCATCCGTGAGTGGAGATGCAGGGTATTGATCCTTGAATTCAATGGCGGAATTAGTTAATGTCCCCTAAAAGGCACATTTAAGCTTGGTCAACAGCTCCTAAAAACTATGGAAATGTTAGAAAATCAATCTGTGTGAATCTCTCCTCTAACGTGAAAGTTTTGATTGAGCTGTTGGGATGGATATAAAAGATGGAGGTAGTCTTACATGCAATACCACCGGGATCCGCTGGGGGCTCTAAAAAGTACTTGCTCCAATCTACTCCCATCTACTTCATTTTCCATCATGAACTTCAAAAAAAAATTCACATTTCACAACACTGTCAACTGAATGTCAGCTTCATTCCCTCATCTTAAAATAAAATGGTGGTCCATATGAAATTATTCTCATCATTACTTAGACATTAATCCTTCAAAATTGTGTCTATTTGATTGACATCTCTGATAGCAGGCGTTATGCCCACTCCTAACTCCTCCTCCAGCACCGCCCTCTTATCCAAATATGGTTACTTCTGGCTCTAAAACCTCAACATGGTTATGTCCCGTAAGCCAAACTCCTCACTTGTAGCAGCCCTTCTCAACGGGTTTGCCGGAATAAGGATGCTGGGCTCGGACTCTTGATTAAATTATAAACCATTTACCAGGGTTCATTTTAGGTTCTGGTTCTTGGTGAGCTGGTGGCCTCAATGAAACAGGTGGAAAAGTTGCTTCTGTTTAAAATGCAGGGACGGCAGCACCTCGAGTTCAAGCACCCTGCTGAATCGAACCGTCACAGTCGGGCTCAGAACTCACCGGGGGGGGTGTTGCTTCCTGCGCGTTAGCTGCAAAAGTAATATTTTATTTCCTGCAGCACATCCATTGATCTCACGCCGCTGAATCCTCCACGCTCGCCCCCCCACCGACCACCTGACCGCGGCTTAAATAGCACAACTTGTGCTTTCTGTCACACAAATGAGCTTTATTTTTTTTCATAAGGAAACAACTGGACAGAAAGCCCATCTCCCTCTATAAATAACCGCGATCCACGCTTAGCAAATCTCCCCGCAAATCCCCTCGAAAACGGCTGCCAAATTCCGCTCCCTCGTCATCGCGTCTTGACGAACAGCGTTCACATCGCTCGGCGGGTTTTGTCACAGTGTTTATTCGTTTTTTTACGAACGCTCCTCAAAGTGTCAACATATTCATTCTCCCCACAGACGTCACGCTAAGTCCCTAAATCCAGCTCCGGAGTGGCAGTCGCCATTGTCCGCCGATCGCTTGGCTGTGTGCTGAGGAGGCTACTGTCTTTGTCTGCCGCTGCTCAAATTAAAACTGTAGTTTGAGAATAAAGGTGGCAGCGCAGCCGCCTGGAACACTGGGGAAAGACTCTCAAACACCAGCAGTGATTGTCGGATCAAGCTGTCAATAACAAAGGATTATGGTCTATTATATCTGTCTAATCCCCCTCCTCCCCATCTCAGAGTGCCCCCGTCTCCATGAGATCTTTATGCTGCTGAGAGATAAAGGATGACTTTGCATCCTTACATTGTTTTTATATAGGTGCTTTTTTTTCTCCTTTTCCTTTTTGTCTTCATCTCTTTCAGAGGAACTGAAAACAGAGGAGGTGGGGGGGGGGTGTTCTTGGGCGACTTAATTACTTTTTTGCCCCTGCTCCACCTCCTCTTTCTTCTTTTCCTTTTTAGGATGTGTGAGGGAATAATTCACATCTCCAACTCTGCCTCCCTCCCCATACTTTGCAGAATATCCTCTCTCCTTCTCTTTCCTTCTCTCGCTCTCTCTCATTTGAAGTTATTGCTCTCTTTATCGCTTTCCTTTGACCTTAGATGCATCCTGTAATTGTAATAAACTCTCAAATGCAGACGTGCCAAATCGGAGCCTTTCTCTCTGTTGTGGACTTGTTGCTTCATCGTGCAGATGTATACATAAGTGTACTTGGCCCACATTGGGTGTAATCTTGTCATCCTTTGCGTTTCTTGCTGCGCCATTGCTTTCTTCTACCTCCTGCCTTGGATGTGGGCTTCTCTGGTCCCTCCAGTGTGTTCCTCCCCTTTAATTTCCTCCCTTGGAACACTTAAGGCGTTTCCTCACCCCACACGGTTTCGCCCGAATCAGCACACGTCCCACAAATCCACTCTGAGTCGCAGGAATACCTTTAAAAAAAGAGTACCCCTCCCCTGAGAGGAGGATTATAATCCACTGGCCCCCAGCCAGGGGTTTTAAAGACAGTAAGCCAAGTCGTCCCGAGCTATATTTTGAGTATTACATTACAATAATGATGTAAGCCTTCTTGATCCCTGGAGGAGACCTACAGAGAACAAACCCAGGAAACCTTTTTTTCCCCTAAATATGCAGTAGTTCTTCAGATGTATCTCCTGAGTAACAGCAGGAAGGACCAGCATCGCCACGGTTTCAGTGCTTGTTTGGTTTTAAATTCGGCCTGATTACGGGCAAGGATCGTATTTTATTTCTCGGCTGGCCACTAGGTGGCGATGAAGTGCCCCCCCCCATTTTTTTCATTTTTAATGAGGGATACGGGAGCAATTGTCTTAAGCTAAACTGCCTATTATATCAGCCTTGCTAATGCCATCTTTGAGATTGTGCAGCTAATTCCAAACCCACGTGCGATGCACATATGCGCCAGCCCATTATGCCTAAGTGGTCCTGCACATTCCCCACGTTCCAGGAGAGGTTTTCCGTCTCGGCTTCCAGTACAACCACTCACCTGCAGCCGCTCAAGGCCGCTCGCCTCCCTTCTCTCCCTCTTTTCCGTTTCGATAATTTTCTGTCACAGTCAGCTCGTTTGCTTCAGCGTGTGGTGGCCCAGAGAGGTTCTACTGAGGAAACCACACCCAGACCTTCTAACTGACACACACACACGCGCACACGCACACACACACACACCCAGCTGCAACCGCTGCGTGATATTTGTGCTGACAGGAAGTCTCACATTCTTACAAATGTGTGGACTGGTTGTTAAACAGAAGACAATTAGCATTATATAACAGTTAGTGATGAAGCGTAATGTTCTGTGATGGATTATTGTCATTAAAAATCTGAGATGCATCGTTAAATAATGTTCCTCTAGCTTAAACATCCCAAACATGGAACTGAAGGAGAGAAAACACTTGATATAAACCCAATTAGGACAAATTATTCCAAATGTTTTACACTATAAAGACTGTGATTCTTCTTACCCATGGAAATTTCATGTAGCAGCGGATAAAAATGAATTATTTTGCATTATAAACAGCGGATTAGAATGAGAACACAGTGTACAGTTACACCACTCATTTGTCATCGTTAAGCTAATGTTTATTATAGCGCTGGCTATTGTCAGTTAATGCAGCCTGACTGGGAAGTTGCTCTATGCGTGCACACACACTCACACGCTCACACACGTTAGCAAGGTCAATCTGTTTTCACCTCTGAGTGACGTTGGCGATGCAGCAGGTGGTCATACAGATGGAGGCTGGCATCAGTCATCACTCCAGGAGACGCAGCCTATTAATCCCATGCTGAGAGGTGAGGTGGCTGGTCTCCCTGCATCACTCACACTTTCAATACCTCATTCATTCATTTATTAAAAACAAAAAAAAACGCCGTCTGCACCATAAAATCCATCCATCCAGGACTATATTTCTCAATGAAAACGAATTTCCTGCAATTACAGGGAGTCAGGCTGGCGTTCTTCCTTCTTTCGCTTCTTATTTTCTCCCGTCTCTGCGCACGTTTTCGCGCTGGCTACAGTCGCGGAGTGTTTTTGTCGCCGGCCTGTTATCTCTCTTCCTGAAAAGTTTTCCCTTTCTCCCAGAATGTGTCGGCACGCCAGCGACGTGAAGCCTCTCTAAATGTCCCCTGGACTTTTTTTTCCCCTCTCCCTTTTAATTACGATTCTTTTCATTTTCCTCCACGAGCGCTGACTCCAGCGCGGAGCTCCTCACATCCTCTGCCATCTCCTCTTTTTTTTTTGCCTTCAAAGACGGGGCCAAATCTGCTCTTTCTCATCTCTCCTGTTAAAATTTGCCAGATTGAGGCTCAAATCACGCAGTTCCACTCACGTCCCTGCTTTCCGTGGGCCTCTCTTTCTCATCAAAGCCCGTAAGACAAACCGAGCATCATGAAAGGATTTCAGCCCTTGACCTTCCTTAACATGCTGTACAGTACATATGTGAGCGCCGCTCCTCTGTTGTTTTCGCCGTCCTCGCCGATGACAACCAGACGACAGCCGTTCTGACGCCCTCTTCGCCCTCTTGTCCTTTTCAAGCGTCCGTCCGCTTTAATCGTCTCAGACGTTGCTGCGAGGCAACGGTTCACACAGAGGCTGGTGTGTCGGGGGCTCCGCGTCTCAGCCCAGAAGATCAGCGTCTCATTTGTCACAGTCTCACATTTTGGTCAGTAAGCTATTTATCACTGTTGTTTACAGACCAGATGACAGACGAGGACAAAGAGCACCGTTAGCTTTATCGCATTAGCCAAAATTCCAGAAACATGTCATCACTAAGGCCCTTTGGCACTATTAGGTAACAAATGGTTCTGGGTTTAATTCCCTACAAGAGCTTCTCTGTGCTTGCACACGCAACCAGTGTCCGTGTTGGTTTTCCTCTAAAAACCTGCGCAAATATTCAGGGTTAGCTGGCTGCTGCAGATAGCCCAGAGGTGTGAGAGTGTGTGTTTTGCATCTTATGTCTGTCCTGTGATGAACTGATGACTGTCCCAGAGGGAACTGTGATGTCAGCGTTCCATTTATCCTTTGTTTACTAATATTAAAGTAGCAGAAACTAACAACTAGTCTCTTATTAACAGCCAAAATATGAGTTATACTGTGCTGCAGTTGTGCCATCTTTAAGAATACTCCCTAGATTTTTGTCTAAACCCTTATTTCTCCTTCAAAAGACCCAAATTAGCCATGATTAGTAATCAAAATTTTTATAAAATGATTAAGTTTGTGTTTTGCCATACCAGATTTCAAGGTAATTGTCCTACAAAATATAAGCTTTTATGCTAACAGCATTAGTGCCTATTATCCATAACATCTGATTTATGCGGGTGATGTTAAATGTATTATTCTTTTACAGCATCAGCTCTGTAATCTCCCCACATAAAATAAGATTACTGGAGTTGATGGGCAGGAGGATGATTCTCTTCTGTTAATGTGCCCAGTAAAAGGAACCATTAGTGGGCTCAGGTGAAGACGAATGCTGGGAAATTAAATAGAACTATGGTTCCAGAGCGATCTGCTTTTAGAAGTCTACAAAGTCTCAGAGAAACAACTTGCACATTAGCACACCAATGAATTCTGGATTGTAGAGACAGAAGTGGACATTTCCCTGCATAATCAACCCTTTTTGTTGACCTGGCCAGATTTTTGCAGGACATATTTTCCTTCACCTTAAATCACCAAACCCAGTCAGAGCTTTTTTAGCTGCTTCGTCGAAACGTTCAAGTTTCAATGTCATTTAAAGCAGATCCTGTGGTGTGCTGCAGCGCCAAGGTGATTTTACAGTCATGCATCATTACCCTACGCCTCCGGGGAAATAACAGCTAAGGAAGGAAGTGTGTGTGTGTGTGTGTGTGTTATATGTTTACCCTTATCAGCAGAGCCACTGGTTCTGCAGCTGTTTACCACCATTGCTGTTTCATCCGAGGCACCAGGAAGGTGACAGGTGGAGACAGAGATGCTGCTGACCTGATAAGGAAATAGGGGCAATGTCAGCGGCTGTATTGCCACAGCCGTCTTCTTCTTCTTCTTCTTCTTCTTCTTCTTCTTCTTCTTCTTCTTCTTCATAGGATGACTCATATGGCGAGGTAGTAGAAATGGGTGACGATAAGACCACTTTTTTTTTGTAATCCTCCAAGTTAATGAGCCCAGGGATGAAGGAGAGACGTCCTCCGTCTCAGTGAATGCACACATCGGCCTCACCTGCTGTCACCTCAGCTACCGACGCACCTTTGTGGGTTATTTATGCCTCTGGAGTAAATGCAGCTTAGCTCATTTACTGTTTTTACCTTCTCTGTCTTGCATGCACACACACACACACACACACACACACACACACACACACCATAATGTAATTACAAGTCTTTCGGCGTGATCCTTGATTCCAGCACGTCCATCCATCTCTTCTCTATCTAATCTTCTCTCATTTTTTCTCCTCCTGGTTGGTGCAATTTATACTTTCTCCTCTTTTTGCCCCCCCCCTCCCTTCCCAACCTTCCTTCAGCTCCACCTTATCTGACAGACATTATCTGAGGCTGATTGATTTTCTGGAACTCATCTCTGGACACGTGTACTGTCTCTCAGGCTTGAATCCCTTGCGAGCAGTCGCCCATTTCTGATCAACCTTGTCACCTTCAGGTCCCTCTGACCTCACAACCTCTGCAGCCACTCTTCATTCAGAGAAGTAATGAGGCAGTAGGACTCTCCAAACACATCTTTCACCTGTCAGAAATGTAAACTTGACTTTACAGTGTCTTTTCAGACCTACTGCCTTCATTAATGTCATATAAGGGAAAGATATCGTGCTAAAACGTTTCCAGTTCACAACCAAATGCCTTAAAATATATGATATGAAATTGTACTATATTAAAATGCAAATCTGCATATTTTTGGTGGGATAGCAATGATGTGTGGAACAGTAACATTGGGAGAAATACATAGCTTCTGTCCTAAATCTGCCTTGGGTAGATAAAAAGAACCAGTTCCAGTTTTACCCAAGAAGGGGAAAGTTGCAACTGGGTCTTTTCTTCGTCCGTCTGACTCCCCTCACATCCTCTCGCTCCCTGTGGTCCCATTAGCTAACTTCAGAATGACCCTTTAACTATTAAACAAAGAATAGATGAAAAGCTGCATTCTTAAAGCTTCGTATCTGGTTAAATGGACATGGGGTTGGTGCCTTTCTTTTTAATGATGACTGGAAGTCATCAAGGAAATAGTTTGCAGCAACGCAGCTGTGGTTTGTCATATCCATGGTGTCACTCACGCTACAGAGAGATTCATGGACATTAAATAAAGATTCAGTTACATCAACAGGCCAGTAAAGGTTCTTTTTAAGGTCGTTTCTGTTATAATAGACACGTTGCAAATACATTTTTGGTAGTTTGTCGCCATCTAGTGGTAATTAAAAGCAACAACACGCAGACATAAAAAAGGAACTCCTTTGGCTCTGCTTAAATGAAATTCCAGGTTTAGGTTAGCATTAATGCAGATATTCTTATCTTTTATCAGATTGTCTCATGTCGGGTACAGAAATAGAGCTGCAGCAGGTCCAAAACAGCATTTTCAACATAGAGATGGTGTTGAAAGCCTGGCTGCAGGATCAGGGAGGAGACAGGGAGCAGCTTCACCTCCTGCTGCCCGGGGACTCTGCTGCAGGTACCACCCGTACATGCAGAAATGGGACATGGCACAATGTTTGACGTGGCCCTTTTCTCTCATCTAGTGTGCATAAAATGTGACGTGCAGGAGCGTCTGATAAGCCCCGCCCTCATCCACCTGACCCCAAACCTGGGGGTGAAGACAGAGAGCATCGACGACTTCCTGCCTGTCACTAAAGGATCTGCCAAACAGAACCAAATGCCACAAAGACTGAAAGCCATCAAGTAAGGGTTTGTGTATTTAAAAATACCCACTCTTCCTCTTGAAAACAGGCTTCTTTTATGCAAATACTTCCCTTTAACGTGATTGTACAGCAGTATAAAGATGTTCAGAAAACGAACATCTTTGCTGAAAACAGCAATCTGTGTTTTTATTATCAAAATAAAATGTATTGTTTTGTCCTTTTCCCAGTATGTGGTAATGAATGCTTTCCTTCTGATCGCAGGGCAAAAGGCACATATTTGTGGCGTGAATCACATCTTTGTTCTGCAGGAGACATCCAGAAATGAGTCAAAAAGCTGCTGCAAGTTGGAATGATCCCCAGCTTGTATGCGAAGGGATATTTCTGCTCTTTTTGCTGGGAGATGAGCCGGCGATGTCATATTTCACTCGCTGTGTTACACAGTAGCTGCGTTGTGCTGCTGCACGAGTAAAGAGGAATTTATGACCACACACGCAGTCTCAAAAGATCAGAGCAAAAGATAAAAACAAGCAACATTTGCATGCAATATTTGAATGCATGGAAATTTGGAGCTCTCAGACCGGTTTAGCTGCCTCTGATCTGCTCATCAAAGTCTGATTTCCATCAGATTCACTACTGTTCTGGAGGGGAAAACCACGGCGACGTCACGCCATCATACGTGCAACAGTTGGTTTACATTAATCCCGGTGAATGCGGTGTGTGTGTGCGCGTGTACAGGACGCTCCGGGCAGACGGAGTGTGTGAGAGCGTGCTGTACGGCCTGCCGCTGGTGCTCTACCCCACCACCTGCTGGCAGCTGGACTGGGATGAAATGGAGGCCAATAATAACTTGTTTCACGCTCTCTGTCACACACTTAAGGTATGTCTCTCCAGAAAGTGTGTCATTTTTCTCATCTTTTTACTAAATATCTGATTCCTGCAGGTAACAAAGATAAAAAGCTCATTCTAGTATTGTTTCTGTCCTGAATGAGCTTCTTCTTCTGTTTGTTAGACGCATGGCTGGTTCCTGCTGCTGCAGATGGAGCCTGTTACAGCCGGTGGTTTAGGTCTGTCCCCAGTGTGTGTGTGTGTGTGTGTGTGTGTGTGTGTGTGTGTGTGTAGGTGGTGGCGAATGTTTGTTAAAGGCTCAACAGCGCTGTCATTATCACCCTAGGTGTGTGTTCTCACTATATTCTCCAGCCGTCCTCAGCTCTCTCCCTCCTTCTCAAGCCCGCGGCCTCAAAAGAGCTGCTGCTGCCTTGCTCGCTGCCCCGGCCCCTGCAGCAGCGCCCTGCACCTGACGCCACGCAGGCCGTACAGGTTGGTCAAGGGGAATTGCAGAAGTATCGCAGGCACACAAAAGCAGAAGCGGCTGTGTTTTAGAAAAACAATACCAGGAAATGAGTATGAAACACACTTACCACCTCTGTAAGTGTTCTGTAAGTGTTCCACGATGTGGCTTTCAAGGTAACCACCTGTTCCTCTACCGTGGAATTCAGTTTTGAAACAAATCACTCATGTAAAACATCCGCTCAGCAACGCTGCTAATTAGAGCCCCCATTTTGATTTTTATTTGTTCCGAGGAATGTGAAGTGAAAATGTGATATTTTGATATCCATAGTCCAGGTTTTTTTTGTTTTTATTCATCCGCCAGGCCTGTGTGACTCAGCTGGATGAGGAGTTTGTGTTCAACCCCCTCTGCCTGAGCAGTAACCTGTACCAGCACCTGAGGAGCAGGGGGCTGCAGTCACAGCCACGGTACCCCTACAGGTCAGCAAAGGTCAACGCTACTGCTTTACACAGCAATTTATTAAATGACAAATCACTAAAAACCTGGCTTAAAAAGTATGACAATAATTGGAATTGTAGAAACTGAGGTAATAAACACATCCAAATCAACTTTCACATTGACTTAAATGAATCCTTAAAGGACAAATCTGTGGATCCTTTGAGCAGATGCCTCGTAGCCGTCATACCTGTATGCTACAAATCCACAGAAAACAAAATCAAACCGGTTGTTTTTAGGTGAACTTTAAGTGTAAAAGCACCCGCTTGATTCCAGGTTGCAGGCAGCAGCCACTCGCAGGAACCAGTTGCAACCACTAGAGGGCGCTAAATGCCCAACATCCAGGCAGCCGCGGCAGGTAAAACGGCGACTTTATGACAGATGAAAGGTCGTCGTGTCTGTGTGTGTGTGTGTGTGTGTGTGCCGATAACATGAGTAAACAACACTTTGATTATATTTTTTCTTCCAAAACTCATCAAAGATTTAATTAAAATCCTCATATCATATATAACTTTTTCTCAGTTGCTCCCTTCACATAAAGATCAGCAGGTTGATAGAGAGCGTTGCCTCACTTGGGTGTTTGAACACCAGAACACTACTGTTTGTTATATAATTGTGTGTGTAAAAAAATAATAATTCATGGAGAACGAAATCACGGCTTCAGAATGAAAATAGCAATGGAACAGAAGGGCGTAGGAGCATGTTATAAATTCATTTAAGTTTACCTGTCGTAGTAGATTACTCAAAAAACCTCCTTTAATATAACAGTTGAGCAAATAGGCTCAGTTGCATTTAACTGTCAGAGGAATTATCAGGGATTATCAAGTCTGTATAGTGAATAATGACGCCTCAGTGGTCGGAGGAAGACGTGTCTAATGATAATGAAGGGAGATTATCTCCCTGGGTGTGTTTGTAGACAGGAACGCACTGTGTGCTGAGTCATTCTTTTATTTTATGTAAAGCTTTTATGTCGGTTTAAGCTCTAATATTCCAAGTCTGGTCTCAGGGATGAATCTGTGGCCCTTACATTTATCTGTTTGAACAGTTCGTCTGGCCGATGGCGCGTGTTTATAGGGGAGTGAACGCCGGCATGCTAGCTCGCCTTCTGAGTCAGGCTTCTGTACGCTGCTCCACGTCGGCCACATTGGTTAATAGAGCTGCACGCCGTTCACTAGTGGCACGAAGACAAAGAGACTCTTTGTCCTGTCAGCTTTTGCTTTGTTCTGCGTCCGTGCACGTGGTCGTTTATGTGGACGCCAGGACTTGGCAGGCGTGTAAATCCTGCCAGTGTTTGTGCTCTCCGTGCCTTTGCTCTCTCTGGTTTATCTTTAATCTCTCCTTCCACCTCCCTCAGCTTCCCCCGCTTCCTCTTTTGTATCTTTTCTTAACCGAGTCATCAGGTGGGGTTGATTTTGTATCATTTCAGGTTTTGTCTGTTTCTCGTTTTAGCTGCAAAGTCGCCAGCAGGGAACTACTGGCAGAGCCAGGGCCACGGTGGCCCCCTTCCCTTCATCCTCCTCCCATTGGCACCGGCCTCCGCCCCCGAAAGCCTCCCGCCCGGCGCTGACCCTCCTCGGCAGTGGCGGAGGGCAGGAGGGAGACAGCGAAGACGAAATCTCCACGGCGATACAGTAAGAAGGCCCGAGGGAGACTCAGACGACTGAGAGCACACTTCCTCCCTTTGAAGCCTGGGGGGCGAGTTTATGCAGCACGCCCACATAAACACGCGTAGGGCAATCATCCAATTTAACATTTGAGTAATTAGAACACTCATGAAACGCACACGCCGCGCCCTGGATGGTTAGTGCCGCCTTTGATTTAGGTTCAACCATTATTAGATGATTATTAGTTAACTTTTGTGCCCGAGGAAGGAACGTTTCTTGCTAGCTGCCCGCTGCAAATCGCTGAGGCTGCAAAAATCTGAACACTCAACTCGTGAAAAGATGAAAAGAATGGAAACAGGAGGACAATGGAGGCCTGGAAGTGACAAAAAGGGTGGAGGGAGAGATGAGAGGCAGATTAAAGGACCTGTAATGAGGCTCACCAGCATGTAGCGGCACACCCACACACACCCGCACCCACGCTCACACGGTCAAAAAATAGGAACCAGAAGTTGATCGTTCAGCTTATGGAGGCGCATATGGGCACATTCCATTTCCACTCTGCCCTTAAGCGTCCCGGCCTGAACACAGCTTCACTGTTTTAATGAGACAGAGGAGCCTCTCTGCTTAGCATGGCGGCGATGGCGAGCAGCAGAGAGCAGAGCCAGAGGAGTTTAAAGAAGACATCACACACTGGCGGTATTATTCGCTGGTGGCCAGTATTCACACATGTACCGAGCAGTTACACACCCGCCCCCCCCCCCCCCCCCGTCTCATTGCAACTCGGGGACGACCTGCTGGCAAAAGCCGCTGTGACGTCACAAACGTCACAGCGCTTCCGCATTCACCAATTAGCGCCACAACAACGGCCCTTTTGTCCCACGAAGAGAATTTGACCGGACCTCCACCACTGACATTTTAGCTGCCCCCCCCCCACATCACCATCACCGTTGTCTCATTCATCCACCAGTTGAGCCAACATCAGCATCTCTGCCCTGTTCTTTATGGACACACAGATGCCTCCAGCTCTGGTGGTTTCACGCCAGTTTCACCAGTTCTGTCCGTTGATTCACTTCTACAAACTGTATTTGTGTCGGTTTAGTGCAGCGCGTGTTAGAAACTGCAGGCTGACTCTCAAATCTGCGAGCGCGATGTCAGGCCTGATGTTCGCTTGGAACAAAAAAACCCCTCCAACCACGTGTAACCTTTTTCGGTCCCCAGCGTTCCAACCACAGCCCAGTTCAGTTAGATCGCTGCCAGCAAGGCGCGAGTGGTTTTTTTACAGCGCAGAAGGTGCTTTTCCACCGTCGCTGAGTTGTAGTTGTTACTTTCAGTAACAAATGAGTTATTTGGCCTTTTTTCCCCTTTTTGACGGTCGCAGCAAATTTCAGCCGCAGGATAAAACGCTTCCTCGAGTGCGTTTTTTAAGCCGGTTTCTATGTTGTTTAAGACGTCCCGCCCTCTGACCTCCGTGAGGGCGCCGCAGACCGTCAGCGCCATCCGTGAGACAGTTTTGTCTCCAGCTTCCCGATGTTTTGATCCATCCTTTCCTGAGGGAGAGGCCTCCTCTCTCCGCGCCTCCGTCAGCAGCAGCTCCTCTTCTGGGACGGTTCCTGGGAGTTGAGGCACTATTTTTTTGGATTCTTTGATGCATCTGGTGCAGTTCGGGGTTTTGATCCGTCGCTTATCGATTAAAAATAACTGAACTAATAAGAATATTTCAGGTATGTTTGTCCATATCTGTGTCAGTGCATCATTGCGACTTCCTGTTTTTCTTTTCCTGTTTGCTACAACGTGCAAAAGGGCAAACAAACAAAGGACTCCACATTTCTCTTTTTTCCTGTCTTTGTCAGCGGGAGCGCAGACGAAACCATAAATCATTTGCAGGTCAGAGCCAGAGAAGCTCGGGCTGCTTTCAAAATGCCGATGTCTTTGCCGCCGCCGTAGAGGAGCCGTGGAAATCGGTCATTCCTATGTGATTCTTTCAGGGAGCTTTTTTAAAAAACAGAAGTGCAGTACAGAGATTTGAAAAAAAAAGCCAGTCTTAACCTTCCTGTTTTCTCAGCTCGCTGCTGTTAGTTGACTTTCTTTTTCTATATCCAACCGCCGATCCACCGTCCAGAAGGGCACGCACTTTGAAATTTAGATGATGATAAAGGTCACGCGTCCCAGAAACGCACTAATCCTGCAGGGACGTTCTGAGCGGGCGGAGAACATCAGATAACACAGACAGCGTGGGTCTGTGTGGCCACGCAAAAGTGCTCAAGTGTGATCTTTTTGTCTATTTTTGTCATTTGCTGAGCAAAAACCAAGTTTCCTTCTGACTTGACAGGGATCTAAAACAATGAAGCGATTCCTCCCGCGCTCACACACACCGACACACACAGGCATCAGGGATGCCCACTTACTACTGTAGTGTGGCAGTTGCTGCGGGAAATGCCGAGTGTGATTTCTGCAGATGTGTGAAGGTGACGCGTTGCTGTTGCACGGGAGCAAGAGGCGAACCACAGCGAGTTTGAAAAGGGTTTTATCTCCTCTGCTGCAGCACATACAACTGTAATGTGAATTTTCAATTTAAAAAGAGCCAAAATCTATACGTCTGCCTAAATGTGATTTATTTTCCCTGTGTATTCGAGGGTTTTGGGATACGTTAGCTTGTCGATGGCCGTGCTAACGGAAAGCTAGTTTTCTTCTGTGGTTTTTACTGGGTGACCTTGTGTTGCTCTCTCCATGAGGGTTTACTGGCTTCCTGGCATCCCTGCTCATGGTTTGGGGTATTCAAAGTCAACCTAATTGCTTTTTTTAGATCCCAGAACTTAAGAGAATGAGTTCTGAGCCTAAGCTCCTTTTAAAATAAAGTTGTGAAACGTGGTGCGGATACATCGCTGAGTATCACAGCAGCAAATGTGTTTCCAGTCTGTCTTTCCCCCCCCTAGTTCACTCAGAGTTTAATGAGAAAGACAGACAGCTGTCACCACATTTTCATTTCCCTTCCCAACCCCGAAAAAGATGGAAGGTGAGGCTGGTCCCCCCCCCAAAAAAAAACATTTTCCAGCAGCAGGTGGAAGGAAAAACCCATTACCCCGAGAGGCAGGTTATTCTCCCGTTTTCCTCCATTTTTCCTCTCCCTGCCGCATTCTTCAAAATGTCCCCTTTGCAGCTTTTTCTCTTTTCCTCCTTCCGGACCGCCGCAGTTAATATGCGCAGCACATCCGACACAAACCAGCCGCCGCTAATTATCACCGGAGCAACCAAACAAGAGAATAAATACAGACGAGAGGAAAGGAGGGACGAGGGCTGGAAGAGAGGGTCTTTGTGCAGGGTTAGCGGGGCGGTTAAGTGGTTGGACGCTGCCTGAGACAACAAAAACAGAGCGCTGGCAGAGGTGGGATGAGGTCAGACCGTTTCACCGTCCAGAACAGAAACCATTTGAAACGCTCAACTCTGTCTGATTGGATCCCGATGGGACCAACCGACCGAAGCGGCAATAAAAGGCAGCTCTAATTTACAGTTTTTGGAGCCGTTTTATTAGTTGGTCGTATGTACAGACAGCACAGCTGTTTGTGATATGCAGAGGATTAAGTTCACATTTACTTTGTACATAAAAACAAGTAAAAGCAAATCAAAACAAAGACTCATGAGGGTCGTTTGACCGCATCCTTTTCATAAACACGTCTTAACTCTTGGGTCTGTTTTCGAGATAACAATCTGACTTTTAGTCCACCGTAATTACCCCGATTCCGCCCATCACATCACAGGTTAGTTCCTGTGCAAAAAAAAGAAAAAAAGAAAGTCGTAAAACTATGTCTGTCCTGCCAAGCAAATGGATGAGAGGAATGATAACCAGAATTTACAGCTTCCAATGTGCCGATGTCATTGAGGCTGCCAGCTGCAGCCCAGGTCTGCCATACCAAAGTGACAACATGGACGAAAAGTTCTGCTGGCTACTGTCCTGTAGTGTGTTGTTATCAGCTGGTGTTAGCTAGCAAAAGAAGCTCTCCCTGAGGCGTCCTTTACTGCTCTCTCCTAACACGTCATTGTCTGGGGAATCTAAAGAAGTTTGGCTTTTCTGCCTAACAGGTATGACACTAATGCCCCAGACTCTGCGTTATTTAAGGTGGCCAGCAATTTCAGTTCAACACGAGATGCTTTAGCTAAAAGCTAAAAGCTGTGGGACCCTTTTCACCGGTGCTCAGCATTGGGAATGCCTTTTCCAGCACTGCGACCTTCCTCGCTTGGGTCTGGAACTCTTGATTTTACCATCAAAGCGCATCAAATCCTTGTAGCCGCCCCAAAGAACGCGAACAGAACAGAAAGAGCCACACCCTTCGCTGAAGTCCTGGCTACAGGCCAAGCAAACAAACAAACAAACAATGCAGCTGCCAACACGGCTCCAGACACTACATAAAAATGACAGATGTTCGAAGGAAGCAAAGGCTCGGGCTCCATTGTTATTGCGACCGTTACCGACCACCGACTAGCGTCTCTGGTGGTTCTGATCCGTGACCTCAGCTGCTCAGAAAGTCAAAGATCACGACTTCAGGCCCCAGGCGGAAGGTGCGTTCTTCTTCTGCATCCATTTTTCAAATATTTCCCAGGTTGTCGTAGATGATATCGGGCGCCCTCATCGGCGTTTGCTTTTGCTGCTCCAACCACGGAGGAGAGGACGACGTTTTCTGTTTGGAGACTTTGCTGTAAATCTCTTTGCGCCCTCCCACGCTCCAGATGTTGTTGTTGTTGTTCGTGTTGCTGCCGGGACCTCCGGTTTTCCCGTAAGGCAGCGGCATCGGCTCTTTACGCGCAAAACCGCCCTTGGCCGGTTTGGGCGCCGTGGCGGGCTTGGTCCACCTCAGAGGTCGGCTCGGGCCCGGCTGGGGAGTATACTGTTTGCAAGATTCCGACATTTTTTCGAGGGAAAGGGTGCTGTAATTCATATCCGCGCCTGAGGGAGGCGCTGCGTCGTCCTGTCTCTTGGGGTCTACCCAAGCCTCATCATAAATTGTCATCCCCAAAGGCGAAGAGGAACCGGCGCCGCCTTGGGCACACCCCTCGGGCTCATCATATATGTGCTCCGAGGAAGAGGCAGATGAAGACAAAGGTCCTTGTCCTTGACCCCCTGGAGGCGGCGTCTTCCTGTTCGCCACCTTTCCTCCCCTCCTCCCTCCCCCGTTCAGGCTCAGCGCAGCTGTTTTCTGCTTCAGCTCCACGCTGATGTGGTCGTACATGTGCAAGTAAAGGTCCGGGGGCTTCCTGTGGTTGCCACCGGCGTGGTGATGATCTCCTAAGGCCTCATCCCCCACGGGACGCAGCCGCGGCATGGGCGTGGGGGGCGTGGCCACTTTGCCTTGAGCTGCGATGCTGTCCACTGGGTCAGAGTAGAGATTGTCAAAGTTGGGCAAACGGACCGAGTCTGCCGGTTCCGAATAGAGACCCGCTGTTCCCTCAGCTGCAGGAGGAGCTTTAGCCGCCGCCTGTCCCCTGGATCCGACCCCCAGCATGGCCGGTAGCTCCGGTAAACACCTCCCTTTGAGTCCACCTACCGGCCCCCTTCCCACGCCTCCATCTCCCCCATCTCGCTTGCCCAGAACCCCGTCGGCGGATCCCGGTTTGCTGCCGCCCGAATCGCCGTCCGCCTCCCGACCGCTGCCGCTGCTGCTGTCCCCGCTGGCGGCGCTGGGGGCGGCGTTGTGAATGTGCAGCAGCGACGCGGGACAGTCGGGTTCGAAGCTGTTGGGGCGGCTGAGGTGGGGATCCTCCGCCAGGGCCTTCTGCGACTGGATGGCCTGGTCCACCAGCGCAAAGATCTCGTTGCCTTGCTTGGTCTCGAAGGTGAAGTTCCCGGGGCCGGAGTCGCAGCGCCGGCCGGCCTCAAAGGAAAACATCACCTGAGGGGAGAAGGTCGACAGTTTGGCTGCGGTGTTTCAGATCACTGCGCTGCCTTTAATCTAACGCCTCTGTTGACTCATCTGCTTTTCTCACTCTGGTGTTGTTCAGGTACACAAAGTTTCTACCGGTTCATACAGAAATAAACTTGCCGACACCTCCGTCAGAGGTGGCTTCTAAATGTCGTGTCGTGACGCTGGCGAGAGGGCAGTCGACCAAAAAAAGGGTAATTATCTTTCACACAGCTAAGCACGCATTGCTCCTAAAATATTTGTGCGCTCATCGACTCGGACCGACTGTCGCGGCGCGGTGCCGAATTAAAGCCCTCGTCCTGTACTTGTCAGGCGTGAAAGACAGAGATAGGAGATGATTATCGCTGGGCCGCAGCTGAAAATATCTGGGTAAAACTCCGCTCCGCTAGCGTCTCCCGCGACTCACCCGGTCTCGTCCGTATCTCCTGAGGAGCTTGTAGGGCCACACCAGGATGTTCTTTTTGATCTTGGAGTCCTTCAGGATTAGGACGTCGTTTTCTGCCTTCAGCCAGTAGCTGCCGCTCAGGCCGCAGCGCTCGGACGCTTCGGTACGCTGGACGCTCACCCAGAACTCATTCGCTGCGGGGGGGAAGGCACAGGAGAAGGTTTCGCTTTGGTCCAGGGCCGGATCATTCTGTTCTATTCCCACGTGTCCTCACCCTCCTCCCGGGAGTAATAGATGAGGTTCTCAGACATCTGGAGCTCCTGTGGTCCTCCGTTCGAGTTCGCGATGTTGATGTTTCCGCTGCCACTTCCTCCCTGCGGCTGCAAAGACACCACATTTATTTGCATTCGCGCCGGGCTTCAGTTGTAGCTGCGCTAACCTCGCCAAATTAGCTTTCGATAACAATCGATGAGCCACACGTGCGTTCACTCTGGTGGTTTTCCATGTGAGCGGCTTCGACTTCGGCCCAAACCCAAATGCTAAGCTAGCTTTCTCTTTCTTTACGCTTGTCAAATTTCCCTGTTTCTGTCTGGAAACAAGTGAAGCGAAACCGGATGATTCCCTAACGAGTGAATCAGGACAAACAGAAGGGAATTTGCCTCGTAGGTGCAGAACAAATCGTCCTCCCCTCGCTTCCTGTGTGAATATGCATGATGAAACTCTTATCTATGTGGGTGTGCAACAGACGTCGCGGCCCGTCCAGACTCTCCAGGGGGAACGTGGGAATGTGTGGGAAGTTTACAACCTTGGTGGAAAACCAGGGCTTTCCCTGCAGCTACAAAGAGATTCTCTACATTGTTTTGAGGAACAAGGAGTCCCACAGGTGCGGTGGACAAGCTACCTGGAAGGCGATGTCACACATGGTTTCCATCCACTCCTTGGCGGTGTTCTGCTCGGCGGCGAACATGTGCGTCTTGTCGTTGGTCTCCACGCAGAAGGCGGCCATGTTTTCTTTGGGACAGGCCTCCGTCAGCGCGGGCAGGATGGAGATGCACTCGGACAGGCGGATGATCTTTTTGTCCAGCTTCCTGGTTTTCTCGCTGGACACGCTTCCGGAGCCGCCGCCGCCCCCCGCGCCCCCGCCCGACGAGTCGAAAAACTCCAGGCGGGCGATGCCGTTCTGGCTGGCGGGGTACAGAACGAACCAGTTCTTCTTCCATTTCTGGAGTGGAAAACCAAAGGGGGTGAGCCAAAATCGAAGGTTAGTTTCAAACCCGCTGAAAATAAAAGGCAATTTGAACGTGTCATTTCTGACTAATTTCCTGTTGATCAACTGATAAGTTCAGACACTCTGAGCAGTTTCTCCTTTCGCAGCTTAAAACCTCAGCTAATTTAGGATTCAGCAAATAGACTATTTCTGGATGTCTTCGACAAAAAGGAACGCAAACGCTCCAGAAAAGAGAGTGGAAAGTTTCTTTTGCTTTCTCTCTGCTGTCTGAGGACGGGCGTAGGTGGAGCGGGCTGATAAATCGAAGGCCATTTGACTCATGCACGGTTTCCCCTCTAATATCAATCATCAGCCAGGATACCAGCCGGGTTTTAACACTCGATAGCGACGATGAAGACACGGTTCTGTTTGTATTTGCTTGGATGCTACGGGACGCCGGAGGATGTGACCTGCTGCCTCCACTGCTGACCAAGGCGTCATCCCTCTTCACCAAGGGGGAGAGGAAGCACCGGTGAACAATGAACTCTTCCTCCACAGGGACCCAAACGCATCACACACACACACAATCATCCTCCAGCTGTTCAGCGCTAAAAATGGCCGGGAAAATACACTTATTGTGTGTCACCTCGCACGCTGAGTGTGCGTCTACAGCTTCGGCTGGTCCCGCATGTGTGTTGAGACCCCCTGGGAAACTAATAAGCAGCCGTTTGAACTGAAATGTGTCTAAAGGTCAAGCAAGGTGGCGGTGAATACAGGTCAACTTTATTCTATTCTGCCTCGCGCACGCACGCAGGCGTGCACGCTCCTCTACGTGTTACAGCTTACTGCGAAAAAAGGACAGGAAATGCGTGGGCTTGTTATTACCCAGGATTCTCTCTGCTTCCTTCTTCATATCCAAGTGTGTGTCAGTGTGAGGGCAGATTATGTGTGTATTAATCTGTTGCTATTCCTCTGTTGCGCTAGCTCAGCAAAGTATTTAGAGCGTTCGCAGCCAGGGTAGAAAAAAAAAGAAATGTTTTGCGAGTCTGACCTCAACTCCTTATAAGGCAGCGAGCTCTTATCTGCACTATTACGCCAAGTGGAAATTATGCAAAAAAGATCATGAGAAAGAGAGGCAGAGATACTTCCTTAGTGTCGGCCTGCGTGCACGCCGCAACGCAGCAGGTCACACAGCCAGGGCCGTTAAGAGGACCGACGTTTGCTAAAGGACGAGCGACAGAAGAGAGTGGGCGAGATGCCACATCTTCTCATTGGATGTCACCTGAAATGTAATAAAAGTATCGGGGGGAAACTTTTGAAAGGCACGTTTACCAGCAACACTTCACGCTAGAGGTCACAAAACTGACTGGTTAAAAATGAAGAGCCTACACACCTACAATTATTCAAAACTGCACTTGTTTAGATTATCATTTTGAACCAAATATAACACTGGCTCGGGATAAAAAGTCCGGGGTTAATTAATGACTAACAGCTAGCGACTAGGTCAAGAGTCATGACGCAACCCTGACTGTGCACAGATGTAGACTGCTGGCTGAGACTACAACATGATAAAAAAGAGTCAAAATATGATGATGCTTCCAGATAATAAGTGTTCTCTTAGTTCTCAAGGCTCACTTATAACAGGATCTGTACCTTTTTGGCCTGTATTCAACATTTAAACCTCCTCCCGTCCCCAAAAATTACTTTTTCAATCCATTTCAACCTCAAGTGTAAATGAAGCCTCTTGGGGCAAGGGGGGGGGGGGTGACTCAGCTTTGACCCAACACACCCCATCTGCTGGCTCCCCGCCCGCTGCCGTCGCCACCGTGCACGTGCCGGTCCGGCTGAAGCCGAGGCGTGTGCCGCGCTTCGAATACCTGTCGCGACATTCCTAACCGCCTCCTCCCTTGCTGTTGCAGAGGGCTTAAAATCTGGTGATGGGGCTGTGAAGGCCAGATCCGCCTCACAGCTCGGCCAGGAAGCGCAAAGTTTTCTGTATATTTATAGGAAAAGGTGACAATTTTAGCGAGACGTGTCAGGATTTAGCAACGGAAATGAAAACGCTCTGTATGGAGGTACATGATGTATTTGGGTCCCGTGGACACCACATGAAGCTGCGTCCGCACGGCCGGGTCAGAAATGGCTGGAGTCCTATTTTTTGCTCAGGCGTCTCGACTGGTTCTCGTGTGTGATCTGTCGGTTTCAACCTTCCGCGTTCTGGTACTTTCCCCACAACTTTTGCTTTCAACTCGTCATCGTCGAAAGGGCCCAATTTTGTGTCTCTTCCCTCCCGCCGTTCCCGCCGATATCTATTGTGAGGCGGCCATCCCGGAGCAGGAAGCTGGTTGATCCATGTCATATGACCAGAGAGACACACAAAGCCTCTCTTAGAATTCGGAAGCACACACGGGTTGTCGTGCGGTGGGGTTGCGCCAAGGCTGTGGGACGAGCACACACACACACACACACACACATACACAAAATATGCGCAACATCAAGAATACCCTTAAAGTCGCAGCGATAGATGAGACCCGAAAATATAATTAAAAAAATATGCAATACTTCCATCTTTACCCCCCGAAACAGTCTGCAATGTTTACAACATCACAGCTTATGGTGACCTCATCACAACACTATTGTGATGAGGTCACCATAACATCAACCGCTCGTTTTGTTTTTGTTGTACAGCAATGATTCATTTCAACATCTAAAATCGTGAATTACTGCGTGCGCTTCAGCACAATAGGAAATGGAGAGCCGCTTTAATTTGACTTTTGCACATAGGGAACATGCGCAATTGACGGCAGCTGAAGAGCTCTTACGTAAATTGCGGTTTGCAGAGGCCGGTGCAACGTATGGTGCAGCCATACACACACTTCACACGCCGTTCTCTTCGGCTTCCAGTTTTGTTTTGGGTTTGTTCACTGCACATAGGGCGCTCTGGGGTTTCTCATTCTACACGAGCTGTTTGTTTCAGATCACCACCATCAAACAAGGCCAGAGCAATAAATATAGACATAACTTCCTTTTCTAACCCTAACCCTGAATCAGCGGGCGGTTGAATGCAGATCGTCAATACAGTTTGCACCTCTGTGCGTCAGTCAGCATAATCTCTGCTCAATGTTCCGATTATAATTTAATATAATATAACCTGCTTTAATTTTCCTTTCTCTGGGACTGACAGGAAGTTTGTTTCCAGTAATATCTTAATAACGAGTATAAATGACTTTATTATCAAAGGTTTCTGGTTTAACATTACTACATGTATAGCAGCGTGCATTTCAATGTGCATTAAATGACCAAAGCGTGATTTTAATTTGGATTTTTACTCTCAATGCCATAACTGTACTATTTTGTTTTGAACTTACCTTTCCAAACTTTTGATGCTGAACATAAAGTTGTCCCTCCTTGACGTGGACGTCCATGCCCCCCCCCCCCAAACAACCAGTCCAGAGACAAGCTTCTTTTCCCAGAAAGACGAGGTTTGGTTTCAGATTTGACAAGAGAAGAGAAGAAGAAAATAGCGGCGATATCTGCCCCCTAAAAACTTCCCATTTCTTCACTTCACTTCCTTCTCCAGGCCGTTCAAAGGCATCAGCTGCAGCTCGCGCTCGCTTTAACGCGTCATTGTGGAAATAAAAGGGGAAAAATGTAAAGGGTTCCAGTTTTTTAGGAGTTCTTCACTAAGTTAAATCATACCCAAACTGCTGGAGGTGGCCCCTCGTTCTCCTCCTATTCAGGACTGAGGCGATGGAAAGTTAGAGGAAATACGTTACAGCACTTCCGCTTTGTACTTTCACAATAAGCGTGAAGGAGCGACGTCACTCCGGGATCACTTTATTAATTTGTGTGTCCACGCAAACCACTAAAATCGGTGTTTGTGCCTTAAAGTAAACAGTTCTGCATTAATCTATACTTGACTAGATGTACTGAGTGAGAATGTATATGTGACAGTAAAAGCCAATAAAGTAAGTTGAGGGTATGATGTGACTAAGTTTGAGAAATAATACGTCACAACATCAAACAAACATCCTAAATAAGATAAAAAGTTCCGGATGGGCGCTTCCATCTTGCCCTATAGAAAAGTTTCATACACCTCGACACCTACATTGTCTGTGATGTGCTCTTCTTTTGATGCGTGAATAACCAAACATCCGACAGCGAAGTAACCCTTCGGCGCTTCACGAACTCCATCTCTGCGGGAGAAGTGTGCAGTCGTGCACTGAGAGTGAACCAGGACGAGCTCCTACTACTCTCCTCCCACTTTCCTACTGTTGTGTAATGGTGTAGCCCTCAAACTTACTTTCCAATGAACCACTAAACAAGTTTTTATTTTACTACTAAGGCACCGCGGAACAAACGCAATTGCAAAACAATGCTATGACGAAGTACAAGTGCGAGTTTTAATTCCTTCACAAAGATGGCGTCTGTGATCGCAAATGCTATTTTATTCCATTTTTTTTTAAACTCTACGTTGTTCATTTTCGGTTCATCGCAGTGAGTTTGCTGTCAAATGCTGCCATCTACTGGTCACTCGTTAGTATTGCAGTTTTGAATTTCGCTGCTACTCTCGCGATATTTGCAAACCGAGTATTCACGAGTGGACCAAAACAGGAAGTGGGACACGATGGCTTCGGTGTACGGCGGAGTTGAGGGGTAAGAATAAAAGAAAATCTCAAAACAATTAACTTTTGTTTTAAATACTAATTTCAAAGTATCGTTTTCATTTATACAGACACGGTTTTGTTTCAGGCATTTTCGTGTTTATGTGGTTAGTTTAAGGTTGTTATTGCCCCTGTCATGTGATTTCCTCAATTTACAAGATTCTAAAAATCTCAGTTCTCTTTTTGAAATCCTCTGTTATAATAAGCTTATTGTTTCGCGATGTTGCTAAAAAAATTAGATTTGCATTTCTCCGTTTTGTAGTGGAGGGACCCACTCGAAAGCCGTGCTGGTGGCAGCAGATGGAAAGATCCTGGCAGAGGCCGAGGGACCCTCCACCAATCACTGGGTGAGGGTTGACCCACCCAAACTTTCCAGCACTTTAAAAGAGAACACACAAATGCATTATGCATCCCATCATTCGATGACTCTCATGAGGCAATCTTGTTTCCTTTAATAATAATGTGTGTTTGTGTATGGACAGCTGGTTGGAGTGGACAAATGTCTTGAAGTTATCAATGACATGGTCCAGAGAGCCAAGGGGCAGGCAGGACTGGACCCCAACACTCCGCTGCGCTCCCTGGTCAGTTAAAAAAAAACGTGCATGTGTATTCCAAAGAAAAGCATTTGTTAAACATGTTTGGGTGTGTGTCTGTGTGCAGGGCATGTCGCTGAGTGGGGGGGAGCAGAAGGAGGCCAATGACAAACTGATTTCTCAGATGAAGGAGCAGTTCCCAACTCTCAGCCAAAACTATTTAATTACCACCGATGCGATCGGTGCAATGGCAACGGCCAGCGACTGTGGTAGGTTGCCGTGGCTTTGCGGGGATTTTTTGTACCAACCTTTATTCCAGGCTGTATAATTAGATCAGTGCATTTAGTCAGCCCTGATGTCTCTGCAGGAGGCGTCGTCTTGATCTCTGGGACCGGCTCAAACTGCAAGCTGGTTAACCCAGACGGCTCACGGGTCGGCTGCGGAGGCTGGGGTCACATGATGGGTGATGAAGGCTCAGGTAACCATAGCAACAGCATGTATTTTAAAAAAAATAAATCATATCAACTCCTAAGGCATCTGTCTGTCCCTCAGGATACTGGATCGCTCACTTGGCGGTGAAGACGGTGTTTGATGCCAAAGACAACCTGGTTGCGCCTCCTCATGACATCACACATGTCCGAAAAGCCATGGAGGCCTACTTCCAGGTCAGAGCTCATGGAAGTTCTCCCTCTTCCTTACATGGTAGACAATATACATTAATAAACATGAAACTAAACCTCAGGTGTCAGACTTGATGGGCATTCTACCGTCCCTCTACAGGGACTTCCAGAAGTCCCACTTTGCCGGTTTCTGCAAGAAGCTGGCTGAAGGTGGGTGCAGAATCACCTCTGTGATCTGATGTGAGGCTTGCAGATCTGAAGAGAGGTGATCCAATGGCAGGGTTTGTGTGTTCCAGGCGCTGAAGCGGGAGATATTCTCTGCCAGCACTTCTTCATTCAGGCCGGGAGGGTCTTGGCCAAACACGTAGAAGCCGTCTTACCTGCAGCACAGGAGGTAACTTGCAGACCCGCCCAGCGTTCTCTGGTGAGCGTCTAATGACGTGTCTGTGTTTTCTGGCCACAGGCTCTGTTGAGGCACCCTCTGGGCTTTCCCATCCTGTGTGTGGGTTCTGTGTGGAACAGCTGGGAGCTTCTGAAACCTGGTCAGTTTCCCTTACCTGACAAACTTAGATAAAAGTTTCTCCCTTTCGCTCTCATATTTTGTGCTTTTCTCCCTCCCCCCACCCCCCTCCCTCTACCTCTACCCAGGGTTCACTGAGGTCTTAAGCAATGTGGCATCTTCTGACACTTTTAAAGGTCGTTTAAAGGGCTACAGCCTCATGTTTTTACAGCAGTCTTCTGGACTTGGAGGTGCTTGTCTGGGGGCTCAGAATATAGGTGCCACCATCAGTATGGATTACACAGCCAATGTCAAAATATTTTATCAGCACACATTTAACATCTGAAGTCAACTATGGATCCTTCAGGCCAGCTGAAGGCAAATGTATTGGTTTCTTTATTTTCTTTCTTTGACATAATGATTCTAAACTTTAGTAGCTTCAGTCAATCTTTTTTAAAACGGTTGTGTTGGGCTTGAAAGGATCACTTGATTCCAAATCTTTGCACACTAATTACATTATATACATTATATTACTCACCATTTGCATTATTTACCTCCACCTTTGCGATTGCTTGATAACACAAATACTGTATCTACTCACATTCGTGAGAAGTCAGAAGAGGACCGACCACAGCAGCAGGAGACCACACCACTGACGCTCCTGTTCACTTAAGACAGGATCGATAAAACGGGACAATACTGTAGAAGATTGGAAAAACGTTGCCTTGTCTGAGTCTTGACTTCAGCTGAGGCCTTCAGGTGATGTAAACAGCATGAAAGCATGGATCCATCCTGCCTTGTATCCACGGTTCAGGCTGCTCGAGGTCGTGTAACGGTTCTTGGTGCACTTCGGGCCCCTTAGTAACAATTGAGAATGGTTTAACACCCCGGCCAACCTGAGTATTGTTGCTGACCATCTCCATCCCTTCATGACCTCAGCAGACCATCTTCTGGTGGCTACTTCTAGCAGGACCGTGCACCATTTCACAGAGTTCTGATCATCTCAAACTGGTTTCTGGAACATGACAATGAGTTCACCCTCCTCTAGTGGCCTCCACAGTCACCAAATCTCAATCAAATAGAGCCCCTTTGGAATGTGGTGGAACGGGAAATTCACAGGGATACATCCATTAATTAAGTATCCCATGTGGCAGCATTTTTGCAGTCCAGCCTTATGTACATGTATATGTGAAAATAAACAACAAAAAATCTAAAGAAACTTGTATCTGCTGGTATTTTGCCCCTAGTTGAGAAAAGCAGCTCTAACACAGTCAGCTATGACATGATTAAAACTCTCTTTTCTGCTAATTTAATTTTCCTTAATGGTTTTGAAAAAATAACCTAGGACTCTATCACACATAAACACACATATTTAATTATAACGACGTAGTTTACCTTAGGATTCATAAGTGTGGTGGTTTCCTTTGTCCCATTTTACTCTTCATTCAACAATAAATCAGAAAAACCATTTTCAGGCGCTCTGATGTGATTTAAACTTTTTCGTTTTCCGAGCAAACGAATGATTAGGCGCTGTTTCCCGGACGAGTTTGTAGTCCTTACTCTGAACGCCAGGGGTCGCTATTTGACTAAAAATGCTAGCGAACATTGACGCACGTCTTAGAATCTTTTCAAATTCTCTACAAGTTATGCTCACAACAAAGTAATGTCCCTCCAGTTTGAATGAAATGACTCTTTAAAATGTATCTGGGAGCATAGACGACAGAATCACTGCTAAATGTTGACGAAGAGCAATAAATGTACCACATTCCTATCAAACTAGGACGTGCTTATATCAGGAAATTTAATCAGGATAATTGATGACCCTGCTTGGCTGCAACACGGGGGGGTTCTGCTTTCACAGTCAGCCTCCGTCACCGTTACGTCAGTGCTGATGAGCTCAGCCTGTAACCACCAGGGAGGGAGGGGGTGAGGAAGAGAGGGGGAGGGGGGCACAGACAGAAAGCACAGGAGGAGAGAGAGAGAGAGATGAGATGGGTGTTGCCTCCTCAGACACACACGCATCGCTGAGTAACAGCGGCAGGAGCGGAGCGAGCATCCTTCCATCCCTCATCCTCTTCAGGAAAAGCAGAGCTACCTTTCGGTGAATAATTGAAGATCTGGCCGCGCTCTACATTATTCAACACAATCAGAGCCTGAGACACTGCAGAGGTACGTGGGTGGCCGGAACCACGAGTGGAGCAGCGGCGTGAAAGCAGAAGGATCCTTCAGCACCAGGGACAGCGACCATGGCTCCAATGGTGGAGGAGGGGTCTCAGCTGGGTGAGTCCAGAAGGCCTTTGGATACAGTCACGCATTCAGCCTAAAATGTTGTTCTCCACCTTTGATTTGTTGTCTTTCTAATAGAGCAGCAGTGATAAACTGCTATTTGTGAATGTGGGGCTTGTTTTTGGAAAAGAAAACCCAAAAATATAGGTGTGTAAAATATTTTAGGAGAGAAAAATCATGGAAAAATGTGGTTTGACTCCACACGCCTTGGTTGACATTGCCATCCTCCATTTTGCAGCTTTATGGTACCAAACTAGCCACCATGTTAATTTTAGCACTGTCCGTTTATGATTCCATCACTACGGGAGTTGTCATAGAGCAGGTGAACATGGGGAATCACCTGTTTGTTTTCCACAGCAGCCCCCTCCTGTTGTTGACCCATCCAGCTGTTGCCAAATCCACCCAGGGCGTCAACCTGGAATATTTACGACAAGAAACGCTGCAATCACAACACTCACTCGTGTTCTTTATTTCAAACTAAAATGTTCAGACTATCTGAGACTTGAAATTTGGTCTTAGATTAAGCGTAGGAACGATGCTGGGGGGGGGGGGGGGGGGGGGGGGGCTGCTGTTACACACAGGCCTCAGTGATCAGCAACGGCAGCAAACTCTAAATATCCCACTTCAAGGTGCAAAATTCCACAGGAAACTGAAAAAGCAGAAAAAATAGAAGACTGTTGGTTTAAAATAAGCGTATGGTTCGTTTTAAAAAAAAGTAGCATTCGCATATTTCTGTGATTTAAGAGGAGATATCATAAAAAAATTCTCATTACGTCTCCCCTCTGTCCCTCCCTCCCCTGTCTCTCTCTGTGCTTGACTGAGTGCTTTTCCACTGGTCCGCCCTCTCAACTGCAGGAAATCATTTTCTCCATTGAAGGAGGCCTATTAAATTCTCTTTGCGTGGTGTTTTGGAGGGTGGGGTGTTGATGGTGTCACAGTTCAAAATCCTGAGACAAAGAGCTGAATCATTGAGCAGCGAAATATCCCAGTCATCCAGACCCAATAGCACGAGGCAATACGCACAATGAAGAGAACCTACGCTCTCATTTTAACATCATTTTTAGTAAGAGTAAAATAGTAAAAATTAAAAAACAACAGCTAAATTGCTTCGTTTTTGCTGGGTCACCTTAGCCGGTGGTTGCGTTTTGATTGCATTTCCATGTCAACAGTCAGAAAACCTTCCCTCTTCTATTCACATGGCACGTCTGGATATTATCCGCTGCTATTATACGGCAGTGTTTCTTCTCCTAACAGGCTCCATATCCATCTGTCAACACTGCAGCCTACGCAAGTCAGACACGTTGGTGCCTAAAAGCTACAGTAATTCCGTTCTGTGCCGGTTGCATTAGTCCGTCGCTCCCCGTGAAAATGCCGAGATGTTTTATTTATGTCACGTCCACGTCCTCCTCCACAGTGGCAGTTCCCACCGGGGTTGCCGTGGTGAGCGTCTTCGGCCTCATCTTCACCGCCTCAGCGTTCTCCTGGATCTGTTGCCAGCGCAAAAGTGGCAAAGCCCAGAAGACGCCGCCCTACAAGTTCGTCCACATGCTCAAAGGGGTCGACATCTACCCGGAGAGCCTCGGCGGTAAGAAGAAGTTCGCCGCCGCCGCCGCCATGACGACCGGTGATGCGGGGAAGACTGACATTAACGGAAACTGCCACACCACCTCGCTGATGAGCCCGGCTAGCGACGGCAAACTGGCGTCGAGCCCAAGTGACGCCCGGCCGGCCCTCCACCTGGATCTGGAAAAACGGGACCTGAATGGGAACTTCACCACCAAACCGTTTCACCACCACCAGCAGCAGACGGTGCGGAGCTCGCCGGACCTGGAGCTGCCCTCCCCTCACGCTGGGTTCACTCAGCCCGGCACCGTGGACCGCCGTGACCTCCCGTCACCTTCCAGCAGTTTCTCCAGCCAGGCGCCCACGCCAGCCGTGGATAAGCCTCTCGGGGAGGAGAAGGAGGGCGGAGTGGGGACCCTCCACTTCTCTCTGGAGTACCAGCCAGAGAGGAAGGCCTTTATTGTCCACATCAAAGTTAGTGTTCTTCCTTGATCACTAGGATAATCAAAATATAAATATGCCGCCGTCTGGACTCACTGCTGGGTTTTTTTTCCAGGAAGCTCATGGCTTGGCTC